>NW_026974535.1:3745980-3921616 GCF_015220805.1 Pogoniulus pusillus | reverse complement strand
GCCGTTATATTCCTCAGGATGTGATTAACAAAGTCTCTACCATGGCAGTTCCCACCAATAAAAAGGACACACTTTCTTTTCTTGGTGTGGTGGGATTTTGGAGACTACACATTCCTGGTTTCAGTCAGATTGTCAAACCTCTGCATGATGTGACTTGTAAGAGAAACAATTTCGAGTGGGGACCTGAACAACAAGCAGCCTTTGATCAAATTAAACGAGAAATAGTCCATGCAGTGGGCTTGGGACCTGTGAGATCTGGTCCGGACATTAAGAACATTCTGTACACGGCTGCCAGTGAAAATGGTCCAACTTGGATTCTTTGGCCGAGAGCTCCAAATGAGACACGTGGTCGTCCACTTGGTTTCTGGGGACGTTGCTACAGAGGTTCAGAGACAAATTACACTGCAACTGAGAAAGACATACTAGCAGCCTATGAGGGAGTGAAAGCAGCTTCTGAAGTGAGAGAGCAGGACCGAGGCTAGCTCAGCTTAAACGCGCTTTCTCGCAGCCTTTTTTTCTCCTCTTTTTTGAGGCTCTCTCGATCTGAGGAGCCCAGAAGGGGGCCGGGAGCGGCAAGCAGGCGCTAAGTGCTCGCAGGAAGGTGAGTCAGAGGGCAATGCCTGGCGAGTGGCAGATTTAAACGAGGAGCGGCAGAGGCGAAGCCACAGCCTGGTTCGGCAAGAGAGCAGGACCGAGGCTAGCTCAGCTTAAACGCGCTTTCTCGCAGCCTTTTCTCTCCTCTTTTTTGAGGCTCTCTCGATCTGAGGAGCCCAGAACGGGGCAGGGAGTGGCAAGCAGGCGCTAAGTGCTCGCAGGGAGGTGAGTCAGAGGGCGGTGCCTGGCGAGCGGCAGATTTAAACGAGGAGCTCGCTGCTGTCTCTGCTGAGCGCAGCGCGTGCCGCTTAAATAAAAAAAAAAAAAAAAAAAAGCCACCACCCCTAACAACTCCCCTCGGACCTTCAGGATAGCAGACATGGTTTGAACTAGGTTCAAGCTGTATAATACTTGTAAAACTGTGGGCACCCAAACAGAGCCCACCTGTAGGAATGCAGGCGTCCAGACATCTGGATGTGAGGAGTGCTGGAGCCTGGCACTCGACACAGGCAATGGCTGCATTAGGTGTGAGCAGATTGATTGTCTGCTCAACCTGGTGGCTGAACTTAAGGGAGAGGTGGAACGACTGAAGGCTGAAAGGGAAGGTACAAGAGAGCAACATGCTCTGCAGTCCCCCTTGCCAGAGGGAGACGAACAGAGCAACCAAGAAGAATGGATGCAGGTGCCTGCCAGAAGGGGCAAGGGAAAACCCTTCCAGCCATCTGGCTGGTAGGAGATGTGATAGTGGGAGGCTGCCTGGGGTGTAGTGATCACGAGTTAGTGGAGTTTTCAATATACAGGGAGGTAGGGAGGCACTTCAACAAAACCTACACCTTGGACTTTAGGAGGGCAAACTTCAATTTGCTCAAGGAACTTATTTCCAATGTCCCCTGGGCAGCAGTTCTTGAGAACAAAGGGGTCCAGGATGGTTGGACTTACTTTAAACAGGAGCTCTTGAAGGCACAGGAACTGGCAGTTCCCACGTGCCGAAAGATGAGCCGCAGGGGGAGGCGACCAGCCTGGATGAGCAAAGAGCTCCTGAAGGAAGTGGGGGAGAAAAAGAGGGTGTATCGCCTCTGGAAGGAGGGGAAGGCTTCTCCTGATGTGTTTAAGGAGGTAGCCAGACTATGTAGGAGAAAAATTAGAGAGGCTAAGGCTCAGCTAGAACTTAGGCTGGCCACTTCCGTGAAAGTTAACAAAAAACACTTTTATAAATTTATCAATGCTAAAAGGAAGGGCAAGAAGAGCCTCCACTCCTTACTGGACCAGGAGGGGAACACTATAACTGATGATGAAGCAAAGGCAGAGGTCCTGAATGCCTTCTTCGCCTCAGTTTTCAACAGTAAGGAGAGAGGAGGAGGAGGCAAATGGCCTCTTAAACTGGGGGATGGGGTCGGGGAGCAGTGTGTTCCCCTGGAAATTCATGAGGAATTAGTTCAGGACCTGCTGAGCCACCTGGACACCCACAAGTCCATGGGACCAGATGGGATCCATCCCAGGGTGCTGAGAGAGCTGGCAGCTGAGCTGGCCAAGCCACTCTCCATCATTTTCCAGCAGTCCTGGCTCACCGGAGAGGTCCCAGGAGACTGGAAAATGGCCAACGTGGTCCCCATCCACAAAAAGGGTCGGATGGAGGAACCTGGGAACTACAGACCCGTCAGCCTGACCTCAGTGCCAGGGAAACTGATGGAGCAGGTTCTCTTGGGGCCAATAACTGCGCACCTGAGGGATGGCAAAGATCTCAGGTCCAGCCAGCATGGGTTTAGGAAGGGCAGATCCTGCCTTTCTAACCTGATCTCCTTCTATGATCAGGTGACCCGCTTGGTGGATGTGGGGAGGCCTGTGGATGTGGTCTATCTGGACTTCAGCAAGGCCTTTGACACTGTCCCCCACAGCAAACTGCTGGCTAAGCTGTCAGCCCGCGGCTTGGATGGTAACACTCTGTGCTGGGTTAGGAACTGGCTGGAGGGCCGGACCCAGAGAGTGGTGGTGAATGGTGCCACATCCAGCTGGCAGCTGTCACTAGTGGTGTCCCTCAGGGATCAGTGCTGGGCCCCATCCTCTTTAACATCTTCATAGATGATCTGGATGAGGGCATCGAGTCAGTCATCAGCAAGTTTGCAGATGACACTAAGCTGGGGGCAGATGTGACTGAGCTGGAGGGCAGAAGGGCTCTGCAGCGGGACCTTGACCGCCTGTACAGATGGGCAGAGGCCAATGGGATGGGGTTCAATAGCTCAAAGTGCAGGGTGCTGCACTTTGGCCACAACAACCCCATGCAGAGATACAGGCTGGGGTTGGAGTGGCTGGAGAGCAGCCAGACAGAGAGGGATCTGGGGGTACTGATTGATACCCGCCTGAACATGAGCCAGCAGTGTGCCCAGGTGGCCAAGAGAGCCAGTGGCATCCTGGCCTGCATCAGGAGTGGTGTGGTCAGCAGGAGCAGGGAGGTCATTCTGCCCCTGTACTCTGCACTGGTCAGACCACACCTCGAGTACTGCGTTCACTTCTGGGCCCCCCAGTTTAGGAAGGACACTGAGATGCTTGAGCGTGTCCAGAGAAGGGCGACGAGGCTGGTGAGAGGCCTCGAGCACAAGCCCTACGAGGAGAGGCTTAGGGAGCTGGGGTTGTTTAGCCTGGAGAAGAGGAGGCTCAGGGGTGACCTTATTGCTGTCTACAACTACCTGAAGGGTGGTTGTGGCCAGGAGGAGGTTGCTCTCTTCTCTCAGGTGGCCAGCTCCAGAACAAGAGGACACAGCCTCAGGCTGCGCCAGGGGAAATTTCGGCTCGAGGTGAGGAGAAAGTTCTTCACTGAGAGAGTCATTAGGCACTGGAATGGGCTGCCTGGGGAGGTGGTGGAGTCGTCGTCCCTGGGGCAGTTCAAGGCAAGGTTGGATGTGGCACTTGGTGCCATGGTCTAGCCTTGGGCACTGTGGTAAAGGGTTGGACTTGATGATCTGTGAGGTCTCTTCCAACCTTGGTGATACTGTGATACATCCCAAGCTGCCCTTACATAACAGATATAGGGCACTAGAGGTTGAGGATGAGGTGATCCTGGAGCAGGCAGAAGCATCACCGGCTGGGAGGGCAACTGAGACAAATCAGTTGCCCCCTCGCATCAGAACAAGTACCCAGAAGAAAAAGAGGAGGGTAATTGTTATTGGTGATTCCCTTCTGCAGGGAACAGAGGGCCCCATATGCCGGCCAGACCCCTTTCACAGGGAGCTCTGCTGCCTCCCTGGAGTCCGGGTCAGGGATGTTACCAGGAGGCTGCCTACTGTAGTGCAGCCCTCTGATTACTATCCCTTATTAGTTATACAGGCAGGGAATGATGAGATTAATAACAGAGGGCTAAAAGCTATCAAAAGGGACTTTAAGACACTGGGGAAAGCAGTTGAGGGAGCAGGGGCACAGGTAATCTTTTCATCTATACCCTTAGTTACGGGCTGGAATACAGAGAAGAACAGGAAAGCATATTTGATGAACAAGTGGCTCAGAGGTTGGTGCATCCAAAATAACTTTGGATTCTTTGATCTTGGGGAACTTCATCTTGCCACAGGTCTGCAATCAGCAGATGGGATACAACTATCACAGAAGGGGAGAAGGACCCTGGCACATAAGCTGGCTGGGCTTGTTGAGAGGGCTTTAAACTAGAATGGAAGGGGGAGGGGGTTAAACATGACAGCACCAGAGATAAATCAAAGGGAATTGAGGATGGTAGGCTAGAGCTAGGAGTAAAAGCAGCAGCCCAGCTGAAGTGCATGTACGCTAATGCACGCAGTATGGGTAACAAACAAGAGGAGCTGGAAGCTCTGGTGCTGGAGGAAAACTATGATATTGTCGCCATCACTGAAACGTGGTGGGATGGCTCACATGATTGGTGTGCTGTAATCAATGGCTACAGACTCTTCAGGAGAGACAGGCAAGGGAGAAAGGGCGGGGGAGTGGCTCTGTATATTAGGGATGCTCTGGATGTCATGGAGGTAGAAATCAAAGATGATCAAGTTGAGTCATTATGGGTGAGACTTAAGGCGAAGGCCAACAAGGCTGATATCCTGGTTGGAGTCTGTTACAGACCACCCAACCAGGAAGAAGAGGTTGATTTATTACTCTTTAAGCAACTGGAGGCTGCCTCAAGATCACCTGCCCTTGTTCTGGTGGGCGACTTTAACCTACCAGACATCTGCTGGGACTTAAACACTGCAGAGAAGAAGCAGTCTAGAAGGTTTCTGCAATGTGTGGAAGACAACTTCCTGTCCCAGCTGTTACGTGAGCCTACCAGGGGGGCAGCCCTGCTTGACCTGCTGCTCACAAATAGAGAGGGGCTGGTAGGGGATGTGGTGGTTGAAGGCTGCCTGGGGTCCAGTGACCATGAAATTATAGAGTTTTCAATACATGGAGAAACCAGGAGGGGCATCAACACAACCTCCACACTGGACTTCCGAAGGGCAGACTTCAGCCTATTTAAGGAACTAATTCAGAAAGTTCCTTGGGAAATAGCCCTTAGAAACAAAGGGGTCCAGGAAGGTTGGGCCTACTTCAAGAAAGAACTCCTGAAGGCACAGGAGCAGGCAGTGCCACTGAGCCGGAAGATGAGCCGACGAGGGAGGAAGCCAGGCTGGATGGGCAGGGAGCTGCTGAAGGAATTAAAGATTAAAAAGAGAGTGTATCACCTTTGGAAAAGAGGGGAGGTGTCCCAGGAGAAGTTCAAGGAGGTTGCTAGGTCTTGTAGAGGAAAAATTAGAGAGGCAAAAGCCCACTTGGAGCTCAGGCTGGCCACGGCTGCCAAGGAAAATAAAAAGTGTTTCTTTAAATATATGAATGGCAAGAGAAGGGCCAAGGACAACCTCCAGTCCTTGTTAGATAGAGAGGGGAACATAGTGACAAAGGATGAGGAAAAGGCAGAGGTGCTTAACACCTTCTTTGCCTCAATCTTCACTAGTGGGACAGGTTGTCTCCAGGACAGCTGGACTCCTGAAGTGGTGGATGGAGTCAGGGACCAGTACAGTCCCCCTCTAATCCATGAGGAAGCAGTAAGGGACCTGCTGCGTCATTTGGATCCTCACAAGTCCATGGGACCGGATGGGATCCACCCTAGGGTGCTGAGAGAGCTGGCAGCTGAGCTGGCCAAGCCACTCTCCATCATTTATCAACAGTCCTGGCTCACTGGAGAGGTCCCTGAAGACTGGAAGCTGGCCAATGTGATTCCCATACACAAGAAGGGTCGTAAGGAGGAGCCAGAAAATTACAGACCTGTCAGTCTGACCTCAGTGCCAGGCAAGGTCATGGAACAGGTAATCTTGGGTGCCATCACAAAGCACCTACAGGATGGCCAAGGGATCAGGCCCAGCCAGCATGGGTTTAGGAAGGGCAGGTCCTGCCTCACCAACCTGATCTCCTTTTATGATCAGGTTACCCGCCTGGTGAATGTGGGGAAGGCTGTGGATGTAGTCTACTTGGACTTCAGCAAAGCCTTTGACACTGTCTGCCACAAGAAGCTCCTAGCCAAGCTGGCAGCTCATGGTTTGGACAGATTCACTCTGTGCTGGATCAAGAACTGGCTGGATGGCAGAGCTCAGAGAGTGGTGGTGAATGGTGCCACATCCAGTTGGCAGCCAGTCACTAGTGGTGTTCCCCAAGGATCAGTGCTGGGCCCAGTCCTGTTCAATATCTTTATTGATGATCTGGACGAAGGCATTGAGTCCAGCATCAGTAAGTTTGCAGATGACACCAAGCTAGGAGCAGGTGTTGATCTGTTGGAAGGTAGGAGAGCCCTGCAGAGGGACCTGGACAGGCTGGATGGGTGGGCAGAGGCCAATGGGATGAGATTTAACAAGGCCAAGTGCAGGGTTCTGCACTTTGGCCACAATAACCCCAAGCAGTGATATAGGCTGGGGACTGAGTGGCTGGAGAGCAGCCAGGAGGAAAGGGACCTGGGGGTACTGATAGATAGTAAGCTGAAGATGAGCCAGCAGTGTGCCCAGGTGGCCAAGAGAGCCAATGGCATCCTGGCCTGCATCAGGAACAGTGTGGCCAGTAGGACAAGGGAGGTTATTCTTCCCCTGTACTCAGCACTGGTCAGACCACACCTTGAGTACTGTGTCCAGTTCTGGGCCCCTCAATTCAAGAAAGATGTTGAGGTGCTGGAACATGTCCAGAGAAGGGCAACAAAGCTGGTGAGGGGCCTGGAGCACAAATCCTATGAGGAGAGGTTGAGGGAGCTGGGCCTGTTTAGCCTGGAGAAGAGGAGGCTCAGGGGTGATCTTATTACTGTCTACAACTACCTGAATGGGCATTGTAGCCAGGTGGGGGGTGGCCTCTTCTCCCAGGCAACCAGCAATAGAACAAGGGGACACAGTCTCAAGTTGTGCCAGGTTAGGTATAGGCTGGATATTAGGAAGAAGTTCTTCACAGAGAGAGTGATTTCCCATTGGAATGGGCTGCCCAGGGAGGTGGTGGAGGCACCGTCCCTGGGGGTGTTCAAGAAAAGACTGGATGAGGCACTTAGTGCCATGGTCTAGTTCACTGGATAGGGCTGGGTGATAGGTTGGACTGGATGAACTTGGAGGTCTCTTCCAACCTGTTAGATTCTATGATTCTATGATTCTATGATTGGAACTGAGTCACAATTGCTTTTAGCTCCTAGACTGCCAGTTCTTAACTGGATGTTCAAGGGCAAAGGTTCATCACCACATCATGCCACAGATGCAACCTGGTCTAAATGGATGGCTTTGATAACCCAACGAGCACGAATGGGTAATCTTGACCGACCTGGTCTGGTGGAGGTGATCACCAACTGGCCGGAAGGCACAGACTGTTCCAAACCTCCAGAGGAGAAAATAACTCGTGCTGAGGAAGCTCCTCCCTATGGTGATCTCTCTGATCAGGAAAAGAACTATGCTTTGTTCACAGATGGTTCCTGTCGTCTTGTTGGGAACAAGCGAATATGGAAGTCAGCGGTTTGGAGTCCAACCAGGAGAGTTACCGAAACGAAAGATGGAGAAGGAGAATCCAGTCAGTTCGCTGAGGTAAAAGCTGTTCAACTTGCTCTTGATGTGGCTGAACGTGAGAATTGGCCTATCCTTTACCTCTACACTGACTCATGGATGGTAGCCAATGCTCTATGGGGTTGGCTGAAGAACTGGAAGAAGCATGGTTGGCAGAGGAAAGGAAAGCCTATTTGGTGTGCTGATCTATGGCAGGACATTGATGCACGGCTGGAGAAAACTCCTGTGAAGGTGCAGCACGTAGATGCACACATGCCTAAGAGCAGAGCTACTGAGGAACACCAACATAACCAGAAGGCAGACCAAGCTGCTAAGATTGCTCAAGTTGATACCAACTCTGAACTTGACATTGACCTTGACTGGAAACACCGAGGTGAACTGTTCTTAGCTCAGTGGGCCCATGACTCATCTGGACATCAAGGCAGAGATGGAACATACCGATGGGCTCGCGATAGGTCAATTGACTTGTCCATGGACGCTATCACCCAAGTCATCTATGATTGTGACATTTGTGCTGCTATTAAGCAGGCTAAGCGAATCAAGCCCTTATGGTATGGTGAGAGATGGTCAAAGTACAAGTGTGGTGAAGCCTGGCAGATTGACTACATCACTTTACCTAGATCTCGTTCTGGCAAGCAGTATGTGCTAACGATGGTAGAAGCCAGCACTGGATGGTTGGAAACCTATCCAGTTCCACATGCTACTGCACGTAACACCATTGTTGGTTCGGAGAGACAGATCATGTGGAGACATGGAACTCCAGAGAGAATCGAGTCAGACAATGGTACTCATTTCAAGAACAATCTTGTGAAAAACTGGGCCAAAGAGCATGGTATTGAATGGATCAATCACATACCCTACTATGCACCAGCTTCAGGGAAGATTGAACGCTACAATGGTTTGCTGAAAACCACCCTAAAAGCCATGGGGGGTGGAACTCTGAAAAACTGGGACAAATATTTAGCACAAGCTACCTGGTTGGTAAATAGTAGAGGTTCAGTAAACAGAGCAGGACCTGCACAATCAGATTTGGTCCAAGCAGTAGACGGTGATAAAGTTCCTGTTGTACGTGAGAAAAATCTGTTAGGGAAAACTGTTTGGGTATTTTCACCTTCGGGCGAAGGGAAACCTGTCCGAGGGGTGGTTTCTGCTGAAGGTCCTGGTCATACATACTGGGTAATGCAGGAGAATGGTGAAATCCAGTGTATTCCACAGAGAAATTTAACCTTAGCTGAGAGAGTTTAAATTCAAGTTGTTAGGAGTTTTCTGTTCTAGGTAACATCGGCGCCCAACACTGAGAGAATCTACAATAGAATCTACAATACGTGAGCACGAACCCAACATCACCTGGGAGTCCCTCTTCTGAGCTTTTGAATCATCTACATCTGATTGAAGTGTGAACTGAACTTGTATATATTGTTTTAGTGTAAATATTGGTTTAGATTAGATTGGATAATTCTCAGCGATACTCTGAGCGAAGTAGACAAGGGGTGGATTGTGCTAGTTAGAAGCAAGCTGGAATGTTTTGGTAAAAAAACTAGATAACAGGCAGTGAAATGAAAACAATTGATGTCAACTTCTCTCACAGTTACGCTTAGAGCTCTGGGAAGAAGAAGTAAACTTTCTCCATTTTGTTTTTTTCTTCTGCCTTTGCCTTCAGACCTGGTCACATCTCATTAACCTTGCTCCTACTAACCTTGCTCCCTAACCTCTTGGCTGCACCTCTCTTCTTCCTGAGAACTGGGGTAAGGTTGAGAGGGCCGGGGGAGGTGTTGGGGTGGTTTGAGAGCCCCTCCTGGGGACTCAGGTTTCTGCTGCTTGTAAATTCTGCTAGCTGTAAATAAATTGCTTCATCTATATTCCCAGAGGCCGTCTGAGTTAGCTGGGGCAAATTCAAAAGTGTGGGGGGCGGGTAAGAGCCCAAACCATCACATGTAGTTTTTAAGAAGGTCAAAGCTAAACTTACAAGCATTTTCTTGTCCTAGGGTGATCTCATTCTCGGGTATGCTGGATTTAATGTCACTGAAAATCTTACCCGCAACATTACAGGGGTATTTACCGATAATATTACATCCAATCAAAATACTGCTTTAACTACAGCCCTCATGAGGGTAATTCACCAAAGAATTGAGATGCCAGACATCTGTTCAGGATTATGTTCATGTAAAACTGTGATGCTTCTCTCAGGTGTCATCCTGGGTCATACAATTTTGATTTTCATATTAATTCTGGCATTATGTGTGAAAAATTCAAATACAATGCCTGTAAAAACTAGGAAAGTCTCTGTCTCGAAAGTGAAAGGGACAGTGTCTCAAAACCAACTACCTTCTCCCCAGCCAAATTCAGGGACAGTGCTGCAACCAAATCAAAATAAAGGAACACAATCTCCTTCCCAGCAAAATTCAGGGACAACAGTCCCTGTACCTCCCTCTTCAGATTCTGGGAACGCTGCCAACACTCCTAGCGGGAATAACCACAAAGATAACAAAATAAGATTGGCAGGCGTCCCAGGAGCACATACTCAAATTCAGAATGTTCCTAATAACACTGATAATGCTAGTAACACTAACCCAGTCAGTGCGAACCCACAGCCACCAGCAGACCAGAATCCTATTAGCTCCAAGGCAGATCTGAACTCACAGACCCCAGGTCAGACCCTCAATGATTCAAACCCTCCAGTAGACACGTCCAAGTCTGTTGCTGTGCAGGCTTTTTTGGCACCTGCTAAGGCAAAAGTCAAGACACAGCTTTTGACAAAGAGTGATTCAAAGGAGGATGTAAGAGAGGGGATCTCCGGTGAGCAAGAGGAGGAAGAGGAGGCATTTAGTCTTCAGTACCTGGCAAACATGCTGAGATCTCAGTACTCAAATGAGAAGAGCGCTGTGAGGTTGGCTGCCAAGAAAGAGGATGGTTCCAATGAGTTTAAGAGTGCTATTAGGAAGGTTCTGTTTCTAGGCCAGGGACAACCAGGTCAACAGGAGCAAGAGGAGGACGACGACATCCAGGACTCCAATGATTCTCTCAGAGAGGTCAGGGAAGTTAGGAAGGAATACTCAAGGGAATCAGGTGAACCAATCCTAAGCTGGCTAGTGAGATGCCGTAGCATTGGTGCTAATGCCCTGCAGGTAGGAGACAAGTCTGCCAAGCAGCTAGGACCACTCACCAAGGAGAGTGGAGTGGACAAATACCTCGCAAGTCCTCTTGGTAATGTTAGCTTGTGGACATGCCTCCTGTTGGCTGTGGCTATGAGATATCCTTCCCGAGATGATCTGCCATGGGCTGCCAAGAAGTGGAACACCGTTGAGCAGGGAATTAAGCTTCTGAAGGAGTTTGCTGTGAAGGAAGTGCTTTATGGAGATCATGGCACACATGAGCCTGATGACATCCCTCTTGGAACAGGTCTCATGAAGAAGCTGATTAAGCTTGCTCCTTCATCCTATGCTAACATCTTGGCCAGCAAGTTTCTATCAAGGGGTGATAATGGAAGGTCTTTCAGTGTTGGTGAATTCACTGACCAGCTCAGGCAGGTAGAGGACATCTTGACACATTCCACCCTAGTCTCTGCCATAAATACTATGACTACAGAGATAAAGGGGATGAAAGACAGTATGAATGAACTGAAGGAGGATCTTGAAACCTCCATTTCCAATCTGGTAAAGGATACCATTCCTGCATTGTAGGAAGCTTTCTCCTGCAACGAGGTATGGAATGTAAACATCAGGCCCTCTGATGGGAAGTGTCCTTGGGTCTTACTGATTCCCAGGGGCCTAAGCTGGCAACCATGAGCAACCCATGCACAGCTGTCAGGGGGTGGAATCTGCCGGCCCCCGGGGTGGACGCAGCGCCAAGGGGGCTGACCCTGGCCAGCCCCCCTGGGTGGTACTCACAGGTTGTTTACCACAGGTAACCTATCTCTGCCTTACACATAACTTGGGGCCAATCTGTACTGTCCACTTCTGCCAGCCCCAGGCTGGCTGGAAACACCTCCTCAGAGACACTATATAAGCCATTGCACTACCCTAGTAAAGTTGTACTGATGTACTGATGCACAGATGCCTAGAAGCTGCTGTCTCGAGTTGTCAGTACCCCGATCTCACCTCTCGCCAGCCTCCGTACCCCGACAAATGGCGCTCGAACAGGCTAATTGGACCACCGTATCGCTGCAGCCAGGCACTGAGGCCTGCATCGTGACCACCGGCAGGCCTCCAGGCTGCGATCGACAGAACTCTAAGCCGGCCTTTGAGCCGCAGGAGACCCGAGGAGGGGCCGAGACATCGCTTCACCTCCGTGCATAAGGAGCTGGCAGAACCGTAAGAGATCGGACGCTACTATACCCCCTGCTGGGGAAACGCGCTGTTTTCCCTCTTCTTTTTTTTTCTCTTTTTTTTTTTTCTCTTCCCCCTCGCTAAACCCCTTACTAACCACGAGGGATAGGTGTCTGCTGATACGGGCGGCCTATAGAGATAGGCGCTTATTGAAGATTGACCGCTCATAGATATGGGGGTGCTTCGGTAACGGCAGCTGTGGCGACGGCCGTGTGACCATACATATGGGCATTTTTCGGGAGCAGTAATCGTGCAGAGTCGGATCTCCCCCCGAGGAGCAGTTGTTGACGGAAGGCAGGAATACACACCCATCCCCCCCACCCCCCCCTTTCTCGCTTACGGAATTTTTCCGGGGAAGTGCGCTGGTTTTCCTTTTTTATCCCATCCCTAACTGCGGGGGACAGTGTCTGCTGGTACGGGCAGCCTATAGAGATAGGCGCTTATTAAAGATTGGAACCGCTCATAGATATGGGGGACTTTAATAACGGCAACTGTCGTGACGACGGGTGCGACCATACAGATGGGCACTTCTGGGGGCGGTGATCGTGCATAGTCAGGTCCCGCCCAGAGCAGCTGCCGCCTGAAAGCAGACCACCCCCTTCCCCCCCCTTCCCTTTTTTTTTACTTTCGGCGGAATAGCGACTGCGCGGCGCCGGTAGCCGCTCCCACCACCCCGTGATGGCGATTGCCGAGGGCCGTCCGGCGGCGGCAAACTGCCAAAGTTTCTCAGCCTGTAAAAGTTTTTCGGGACTGCCGTCCAAAGCGGCTGCTTCCAGCTGCCACTGCCGTGTCCAATCCGCCAGCCGCTACGGCACTTTCCTTCTGCGTTCCATCATCAGGATGGCAGCTCCTCCACCACCGCGTCCCCGATACAGAAAGAACGAAAAGCAGACAGAGAAAGTAGAAACAGCAGCAGCGCCTGCACTTCCCGAGTCTCGCCGCTGGCGGGAAACGCCCCTCCCCAACTGCGGAGCCCGGCGGAACCCAACCCCAACCCGTGCCCCCCACCGATCGTGGGTACAGGACATGAGAACACCAAAGAGACAGACCGACGAACAGAAAGACTCTGGGGGACCGGGCTCGAAGACCAGCCTGCGGAGATCAGCGAGAAGTCGTCTGGAAGTCCGAGCCGCCCTCCCCTTTTCCCCCCCCGCCCCCAGCCGGCGGCAGAGTTCAGCAGGGTCCCTTTCCCGTCCCGGCTTGGAAAGTTCGGAAATGGCGGCGGCTCCGCAGGTCACGGGACACCCCCCCCCTTCCCCCCCCCCCCCCCCCCCGCTTCCCCTGCCTCCCTCCCCTGGCACGGGCGGCGAGCTTGGCTCACAGCCCCCCCCTCCCTGCACTTCCTCAGTGAGAAACGAACAGCTTAGTTCTTACTGTAACAAACTCGTATTGTTGTATCTTGCTACCTATATGAACTATTGACATCAGTATTAATGCTTTTTTGATTGTACTGGATCTTACAGGTTAGGAGTTTACTGAATAGGATGTTAAATGATTGTTAATTGTATCAGGATTTCTAGGAAGATCTTCTTTTCCCCTCTGTTCTGATTCTGACTCTCCTGTGGTACCACACTTCTTGAGTTTTTCTTTGCCTTTTTTTTCTCCTATTTCCTTCATTTCCTAGACCTCTCAGCTGCTAAAATAGTATAGCTGAGGCTAACAGTTTGTAATATAACAATTATGGGATTTCTTGATATGGGGAAATCATGGGATGTTCTGGTTTTGGGTTCTTTCCGTATATCTGGGTTTTTTCTGGAATAAAAAAAAAAAAAAAAAGGGGGAAAAAGGGGGTAGAAAGACAAGGGAGCAGGTATAAAAAATTCTGCAGATAGGATCAATGGATTTGTCAGCCTAGGCACTCGATATGTTTGTGTTTGTTTCTGTATTTGTTTCTGTATTTGTTCACTTGCATTTGTCTCTGTATTTGTTTGTGTTTGATCCCTTATCTTCACAGGCATTGTAAGATGGGGACCAGCTTGAGTATGATTAGCCTGTCCTTTCCTAAGGTGAGCAGGAATCCTGCTCAGATGGCAGAATTGTGGTAAAATCTTGAAAGGAGTACTGAAATGATGGTTGTATGTGTCTATGGATGATGAGGTCTGATCACGGTCAGTGAATTTGGGTATTTTCATGAGTTTCAGTGATTGTGGTTTAATGGAATAGATTCAGTTTAGCATCCTTTTGTAAAGGCCAAAGCCCACTCAAATTGGCATAAGATGGCAATGTGACCTTTTATCTCTTGCAAGGGCCCTGCAAGAGATAAAAAACACTGCCCTAAATTCTTAAAGTAGATAAAGAACTGTGGGAAAAGGCCTAAGCAGAATACCCTGAATGCAATATCTAAGGCATATCCTTGTACTATATTTAGAGGCTAGTAGTTCTTAAAGCACAATGGACAGACGCAGCTCACAGCTAAGAGGTGTGATTAGAACATCAAGATTTCTGAGGACTACAGACTGAATCCAGAACTGTGGGAGTCTGAGGAGAAATACTGGACAGCTTGGTGCAGCTGCAGCTCTACAACATCAGCTGCCACGCTGAACCAACGAAGACGATGGATTTGCACTCCCCAGTGACTGTGATGTTCGTCTGGACTTTTGGGCTTTGCACATTTGACTCACTGTCGCTTACAGGAATAGCTTTTGGGATTGCTAGCTAAGCTTGGGTTGTTAGTTTGCCAGACTATTGCCACTAGCAAAAGGGTTCTTCACAGATGCATTCTCTTAACTTTAGCATTGTTAACCTGCACTTGTATCATCCATACCTGTATCAAACACGGCCTGTATAAGATCTGACGTGGGTTGCTCAAAGAAAAGAAGGGGGTATTGTGGGAAGCTTTCTCCTGCAACGAGGTATGGAATGTAAACATCAGGCCCTGTGGGAAGTGTCCTTGGGTCTTACTGATTCCCAGGGGCCTAAGCTGGCAACCATGAGCAACCCACGCACAGCTGTCAGGGGGTGGAATCTGCCGGCCCCCGGGGCGGACGCAGCCCCAAGGGGGCTGACCCTGGCCAGCCCCCCTGGGTGGTACTCACAGGTTGTTTACCACAGGTAACCTATCTCTGCCTTACACATAACTTGGGGCCAATCTGTACTGTCCACTTCTGCCAGCCCCAGGCTGGCTGGAAACACCTCCTCGGAGACACTATATAAGCCATTGCACTACCCTAATAAAGTTGTACTGATGTACTGATGCACAGATGCCTAGAAGCTGCTGTCTCGAGTCGTCAGTACCCCGATCTCGCCTCTCGCCAGCCTCCGTACCCCGACACTGCATCATCTGAATGGGTGCATGTTTCTGCAATCAGGAACAGACGCCCACCTCCTGCAAGGCAATTCCAGCCCAGGAGGAGACAAATTCCACCTAGACATCAGCAATTACGTGTGTCACTGTGGATAATTCTGCGTGACAAATATGGTGAGAACATGAACAAGTGGGATGGTCAGGGAACTGCAGAGTGGCTGAAACAGAGGTAGCAATGCCAGAAAAGTAGCTGTCACTTCTTCAGCTCCCGAGAGGAAGTGCAATTATTCCAGCAGTTGCAATTTCTCTCACAACAACACCAATCACTGTGTACACCCCACATGCCATGTTCAGCATTAGGGGTGCCCTGCCTCCAGCCAGGAGGAGGAAAGGGATAGTGGAGAGAACCGAATCTATTGGAATGTATTCATTAGGCGGCCTGGCAGTTCAAAAGTTCGGAAATACAGGGCTTTAATTGACACAGGAGCTCAGTGTACTTTATTGCCATCAAATTGCAAATGGACAGAGTCCATATCTATTTTTTGAATCACTGGTGGACCTCAAGAGTTAACTAAGTTGCAGGCTGAGATCAGTTTCACTGGTAAAGAGTGGAAGAAACATACTATTGTAACTGGTCCTGATGCGCCTTGCATTTTGGGAATTGACTTTTTGAGACAAGGTTGTTTCAAAGATCCTAAGGGTCTGTGCTAGTTAGAAGCAAGCTGGAATGTTTTGGTAAAAGAAGTTGATAACGGGCAGTGGAATGAAAACATGGTGTCTCCTTCTCTCACAGTCACGCTGAGAACTCTGGGAAGAAGAAGTAAACTTTCTGCATTTAGTTTTTTTTTCTGCCTTTGCCTTCAGACCTAGTCACATCTCATTAACCTTGCTCCTACTAACCTTGCTCCCTAACCTCTCGGCCGCACCTCTCTTCTTCCTGAGAACTGGGGTAAGGTTGAGAGGGGCCTGGGAAGGTGTTGGGGTGGTTTGAGAGCTCCTCCTGGGTACTCAGGTTTCTGGGAGGGGAGTTGTGCTTTTGTATTGTTTATCCTTTTGTATATTTCTGCATATAATTGTATATAACTGTATATATTGTAAATAGCTGCTTGTAGATTCTGCTAGCTGTAAATAAATTGCTTCATCTATATTCCCAGGGTCCGTCTGAGTCTAGCTGGGTACCTACAAAGTGTGGGGGGGCGGGTAAGAGCCCAAACCATCACAGGGTCACAAATGGGCTTTTGGAATAGCATCTGTAGAGATTGAGGATGGTTAATTGAAATTGTCCATTAGACCTGAACTTTCAGATAAATCTGCAGTTGTGGGACATCATGACATAGAGGATCTGGAAGGGCCAATTGCTACTCAAACTGTTCACCACAGGCAGTAACAGAACTAACCGTGACTCTTTGTTGCCCATTCATCAGCTGATTTGTCAACTGGAGATTCAGGCTGTCATCAAGAAAGCTCATTCACCTTTCAACAGTCCCATCTGGTCTGTGCATAAACGTAACGGAGACTGGAGACTGACAGTTCATTTTCATGCCCTCAACGAGGTGACTCCACCCATGAGTGCAGCTGTGCCAGACATGCTCTAGCTCCAGTACGAGCTTGAATCGAAGGAGGCTAAATGGTATGCTACCATAGACATTGCTAATGCTTTCTTCTCTATTCCCATAGCAAAGGAGTGCAGGCCTCAGTTTGCATTCACCTGGAGAGGAATCCAGTACCAGTTCGACCATTTGCCTCAGGGGTGGAAGCACAGCTCAACGATCTGTCAGTCATCCACAACGCACTGGAGAAAGGTAAAGTCCCAGAGCTGTGCTAGTTTGAAGCAAGCTGCAATGTTTTGGTAAAAAGAACTAGATAATAGGCAGTGAAAAGGTAAACAATGGTTGTGTCTCCTTCCCTCATCAGTCTCACTGAGAGTTCTGGGAAGAAGAAGGAAAACATTTGATAGCATTCTCCATTTTGTCTTTCACTCTGCTTTGAGCTTCAGACCAAGCCACATCTCCTTAACCCCACTGCCACTAACCTTCCTTCTTAACCTCTTGGCTGCACCTCTATTCTTCCTGGGAACTGGGGTAAGGTTGAGAGGGGCCGGGGAAGGTGTTGGGGTGGTTTGAGAGCCCCTCCTGGGGACATAGGTTTCTGGGAGGGGAGTTGTGCTTCTGTATTGTTTATCCCTTGTATATTTCTGTATATAACTCTATATATTGTAAATAGCTGCTTGTATATATGCTGCTGTAAAATAGCTTCATTTATATTTCTGGAGGCCTTCTGAGTTAGCTGGAGCAATTTCAAAAGTGTTGGGGGGCGGGTAAGAGCCCAAACCATCACAAGAGCATATCCAATTCATCAACGACGTCATTGTGTGGGGCCAAACTGCTGAGGAAGTCTTCAGGAAAGGTAACAAAATCATTGACATTCTGTTGCAAGCAGGTTTTGCCATTAAGAGAGACAAGGTCAAAGGACCCGCCAGAGAAATTCAGTTCTGGGAGTGCGGTGGCAGGATGGTCGCCGTCACATTCCACAGGATGTGATCAACAAAGTCTCCACCATGGCAGTTCCCACCAATAAGAAGGACACTCTATCTTTCCTGGGTGCAGTGGGATTTTGGAGACTACACATTCCTGGGTTCAGTCAAATTGTCAACCCTCTGCACAACGTGACTCGTAAGAGAAACAATTTTGAGTGGGGACCTGAATAACAAGCAGCCTTTCATCAGATTAAGTGAGAAATAGTCCATGCAGTGGTCCAGACAATAAAAACATTCTGTACACGGCTGCCAGTGACAATGGTCCAACTTGGAGTCTTTGGCAGAGAGCTCCAAATGAGACACGTGGTCATCCACTTAGTTTCTGGGGTCGTAGCTATAGAGGTTCAGAGGTAAATTAAACCCCAATTGAGACAGAGATACTAGCATCCTATGAAGGAGTGAAAGCCGCTTCTGAAGTGACTGGAACTGAGTCACAATTGCTTTCAGCTCCTAGACTGCCAGTTCAAAACTGGACGTTCAAAGGCAAAGGTTCATCACCACATCATGCCACAGATGCAGCCTGGTCTAAATGGATGGCTTTGATAACCCAATGAGCACGAATGGGTAATCTTGATCGACCTGGTCTGGTGGAGGTGATCACCAACTGGCCGGAAGGCACAGACTGTACCAAACCTCCAGAGGAATAAAATAACCTCTGCTGAAGAAGCTCCTCCCTGTGGTGATCTCTCTGATCAGGAAAAGAACTATGCTTTGTTCACAGATGGTTCCTGTCGTCTTGTTGGGAACAAGCGAAGATGGAAGTCAGTGGTCTGGAGTCCTACCAGGACAGTTACCGAAGCGAGAGATGGAGAAGGAGAATGCAGTCAATTCGCTGAGGTAAAAGTTGTCCAACTTGCTCTTGATGTGGCTGCACGTGAGAATTGGCCTATCCTTTACCTCTACACTGACTCATGGATGGTAGCCAAAGCTCTATGGGGTTGGGTAAAGGACTGGAAGAAGAATGGTTGGCAGAGGAAAGGAAAGCCTATTTGGTGTGCTGATCTATGGCAGGACATTGATGCAAGGCCGGAGAGAATTCCAGTGAAGGTGCGTCACGTCAACGCACACATGCCTAAGAGCAGAGCCACTAAGGAACACCAACACAACCAGCAGGCAGACCAAGCTGCTAAGATTTCTTGAGTTGATACAAACTCTGATCTTGACCTTGATCAGAAACACCGAGGTGAACTGTTCTTAGCTCGGTGGGCCCATGATTCATCTGGACATCAAGGCAGAGATGCAACATACCGATGGGCACGCGATATGTCAATTGACTTGTCCATGGACTCTATCAACCTAGTCATCCATGACTGTGAAATTTCTGCTGCTATTAAGCTGTCTAAGCGAATCAAGCCCTTATGGTATGGTGAGAGATGGTCAAAGTACAAGGATGGTGAAGCCTGGCAGATTGACTACATCACTTTACCTCGATCACGTTCTGGCAAGCAGTATGTGCAAACGATGGTAGAGGCCAGCACCGGATGGCTGGAAACCTATCCAGTTCAACATGCTACTGCACATAACACCGTTCCTGGCTTGGAGAGACAGATCATGTGGAGACATGGAACTCCAGAGAGAATCGAGTCAGACAATGGCACTCATTTCAGGAACAATCTTGTGAAAAAGTGGGCCAAAGAGCACGGTATTGAGTGGATCTACCACATACCCTACTATGCACCAGCTTCAGGAAAGATTGAACACTACAATGGTTTGCTGAAAACCACTCTAAAAGCCATGGGGGGTGGAACTCTGAAAAACTGGGACAAACATTTAGCACAAGCTACCTGGTTGGTAAATAGTAGAGGTTCAGTAAACAGAGCAGGACCTGCACAATCAGGCTTGGTCCAAACAGTAGATGGTGATAAAATTCCAGTTGTTCGTGAAAAGAATCTGTTAGGGAAAACTGTTTGGGTATTTTCTCCTTCGGGCGAAGGGAAACCTGTCCGAGGGTTGGTGTCTGCTGAAGGTCTTTCTTGAATTGAGGGGCCCAGAACTGGACACAGTACTCAAGGTGTGGTCTGACCAGTGCTGAGTACAGGGGAAGAATAACCTCCCTTGTCCTACTGGCCACACTGTTCCTGATGCAGGCCAGGATGCCATTGGCTCTCTTGGCCACCTGGGCACACTGCTGGCTCATCTTCAGCTTACTATCTATCAGCACCCCCAGGTCCCTTTCCTCCTGGCTGTTCTCCAGCCACTCAGTCCCCAGCCTATAGCCCTGCTTAGGGTTGTTGTGGCCAAAGTGCACAACCCTGCACTTGGCCTTGTTCAATCTCATCCCATTGGCCTCTGCCCACCCATCCAGCCTGTCCAGGTCCCTCTGCAGGGCTCTCCTACCTTCCAACAGATCAACACCTGCTCCTAGCTTGGTGTCATCTGCAAACTTACTGATGCTGGACCCAATGCCCTCGTCCAGGTCATCAATAAAGATATTGAACAGGACTGGGCCCAGCACTGATCCTTGGGGGACACCACTAGTGACTGGCTGCCAACTGGATGTGGCACCATTCACCACCACTCTCTGAGCTCTGCCATCCAGCCAGTTCTTGATCCAGCACAGAGTGAATCTGTCCAAACCATGAGCTGCCAGCTTGGCTAGGAGCTTCTTGTGGCAGACAGTGTCAAAGGCTTTGCTGAAGTCCAAGTAGACTACATCCACAGCCTTCCCCACATTCACCAGGCGGGTAACCTGATCATAAAAGGAGATCAGGTTGGTGAGGCAGGACCTGCCCTTCCTAAACCCATGCTGGCTGGGCCTGATCCCTTGGCCATCCTGTAGGTGCTTTGTGATGGCACCCAAGATTTCCTGTTCCATGACCTTGCCTGGCACTGAGGTCAGGCTCACAGGTCTGTAGTTTTCTGGCTCCTCCTTATGACCCTTCTTGTGAATGGGTATCACATTGGCCAGCTTCCAGTCTTCAGGGACCTCTCCAGTGAGCCAGGACTGCTGATAAATGATGGAGAGAAATAAACAATTTGGGCTTTGATCCAATTGTACACAAGAAAACAGGCCACACAGTAGCCCCCACTAAGAAAAATATCTGCTTCATTAGCTTCATTCTGATTCTCAGAGTGAATTAACAATCACTCCAAATGAATTTGCCCCATGTTGGGGAGCCAAATAAAAATATGTGATGGTTTGGGTGTTCCCCACACCCCCATACTTTAGAAATTACCCAGACTAGACTCACGGCTCTGGGGATATAAATGAAGCTATTTATTTACAGCTAGCACAATATACAAGTAGATATTTACAATATATACAGTTATAGACAGAAATATACAAGGTAAAAGGTAATACAGAAACACAACTCCCCTCCCAGAAACCTGAGTCCCCAAGAGGAGCTCTCAACCACCCCTGCACCTTCCCCCTGCCCCTCTCAACCTTACCCCAGTCCTAAAGAAGAATAGAGGTTCGGCCAAAGGATTAAGAAGCAAAGGTGAATGGAGGGTGTGTTAGAGAGATGCAGTTCAGTCAGTAGCCCAAGCCAGAGTGAGACAAAATGGCGATAGTGTTATCTAATGTTTTCATTTCTTCTTCAGCAAGACTCTGAGGGAAGTAGACATCACCATTGGTTTCCTTTCACAGCCTATGATCTAGTTCTTCTCACCAAAACATTCTATCTAGCTCCAAACTAGCACAATTTTTTACTCCTGTGTTGAACAGAGCCTGTGTAAATTTGGAGATCAAGCCTGGGTTGCTCAAAAAGAAAAAGAGGGAATTGTGGCCAGATTTCTTGCTAACAGGAGGACATGAATTGATAAATAATGAGCAACCCCATTCTGCAGAGTGTCCTTGGATCCATCCCAGAGGCAGGAAACCAGGTGGTGAATAACAGCCCTCCACATGCAGCTGCGGGAGGCAGGGTCTCCCAGCTGCAGGGGGCTGACCATACAGGTTGTTTATATAGGTTAACCTATCTGTACCTCACACATAACCTTAAGCCAATCTGTACCTTCCACATGTACCAATCTTAAACTAAGTTAGCTGTGCACACCTCTTCCAAGTTAGCATATAACTTGCTGTAACATGGAAATAAATGGAGAACGATCATTTAATCACATTGGTGTCTATGATTGTTACTCTCACGGTGCAAGGCTGGCAGTGTCCTCTGTTAGCAAGAAATTCATCCACAAGGGGCTTCCAACATTTGGGCCTGATCAGCACCCTTCAGCAATGTACTTAACACTCCCTTTGTTTTCTCATTAGCATTATTGAAAGCCAATAGATCAAACATCTTGGCCTTCATTTCCTCGATTAAATATGGATTGGCCATGATGCCCTGATGTAATCAATCAAGGAAATTTGAATACTTTTCAGTGTCACCCTGCCTTATGTTGGTAAAGGTGGGCATAGATAACGAATGATCATGAACATTTCACATGGCTCTGTGTGCCAATTGCTGTGATAATTGCAACACCTCTGTTTGAAAGTTTGCATTAGCAGAAGGCCTGGGTCCCTTAAGCATCTGCGATTGAATTCTGTACAAGGGGTCTGTGTTCTGCCATGGTGTAGCTGCAGCGCTATCACATAATTCTGATCATTTGTGGTAAAATTGTAATTGCTGAGAGGGAGTAAGTATGGTATTTACAAACATTCTTATGTCATATGGTGTTAATAGCTGAGCCGTAAATAAATGCTGCAGTAACAATTGAGTAAATGGAGACAGGAACCCATAAGTTATCACCTGTTTCGCCTTTTCAATTACTTCCCAGTCTCTTGCAACCCATTGCCCTCCCCCCTGAGCCCCCATGACCACAGGAAACGCTGATGGGAGCATTTCACCTTCAGTAAGATCATTCTTGATAATTCCTTTCCATCTAGTAACTGGATCGCCCCTATCAGTGGGTCCCACAGCCCCTGTCCTGAGCGATGGAGTATTAAGAGACATGGGACACATCCCAGGGACAGGCATTGTAGAATTTAATGGAAGGGGGATGGGGGGTGCTGGCAAGTGACCAGCATTATGCTCATCTGCTTTCTCCGCTGGTTCATCCTTAGCCTCTAACTTCTGGAGTCTGTCAAGAAGATCTTTCAGCTGTACATCTCTCAACCCGGGGGATTCGTCTTCTTGGGGGCAAGCTGCGGGGATTTGGAGGTGTGGAGGGCAGCAAGGGTGGATACAGGGACTGGCTTTGCCTTGGAGATGTCGATACTGGAGGAGGAGGAGGTGGGGGGTGCTGCTCACTGCAGGAGTGGTATCTGATTCGCTGTCAGTCGATCTTGAAGAGGATGATGGAGGTGTTTTTTGTTTTGATCACTTCTTTTTCTTTTCCTCTGTATTTTGTACTTTTGTTTTGGTTGATCAATTCTTTACTTCAGCAGGCGGCAGAGGAAAGGCACTTAAAACACTTGCAATGTTGTTGATAAGTAGATTTGAGTAGTGGAAGTCTCATTGCTCCCTTTGGGAGTGAAAGCTGCAAATGCTGATGTGGCAGCAATTCTATCACCCTTCATAGACGTCAGGGTGTCGAAGATCAATTGCCATGGAAAGATAAGTTTTTCAGCTTCTTTGGAGCCCTGGTTTATTTCATCCTTCAGGGCCTTTCCCATTGTCTCCCAGGTGGCCGCTTCAAATGCCGCATCCACCATGGGGATCAAAAATCGCTTGGCACAATCCCAAGCACAGATACAGGCTGGGTGGGGAATGGCTGGAGAGCAGCCCTGAGGAAAAGGACCTGGGGATCTGGATTGAGGAAAAGCTCAACATGAACCAGCAGAGTGCACATGCAGCCCAGACAGTCAACTGCATCATGTGGTGGTAGGCCCGATAGAGCAAACATGGGCTTGCCCAGACACGTCCCCCTGCTCCCCCCTTCTGTGCTGGGGGGAAGGCAACCGTGGGAGCGCAGGGTGAAAGCCCTGGCTTCAGCTAATATGGTGAGGCTTGGTAAAGTGCCATTCTGATTGGCTAACCTATGTTCACTGCCCCATTAGTCTCAGGCTAGATATTGATAAAAGGGAAAAGCAGGTAGTATGGGGCTGCCACCTCCTCATTTTGCATCCTGAATTTGCCTGGTGAGCTTACCAGGAACAGGCTCTAAACGCCTGCATGTGGTCAGCCTGCATAGCCAGCGTGACATCGTGCTGAGACTGCACATTGCAAGACATCCTGCCTGCACCTGAACATCTCCTGCTAAGATGAGAAGTCCTGGAGATACACAGATCATCCAGAGGAGCCAGGAGACAAGGCCAGAGATTGTCTGCCTCCTTTCCCCAGAAGTCTGGGAGGAATCCAGTATCAGCAGCCAACAAGACAGAGTTCCACGTGCTTTGGGTACTGTCTGATTTATAGTTCGTGGGTAAATACTTTAACGCCTTTTCCAGTATAATATTTGCGTTTGCCACTTTAATAAATAAGTACTCTAGTTTTACCTGTTCCCTGCACGTATAAATTTCCAAACTGTGTGTTTTTGAACCTGTGAATAAATTTTCTGGTAAGTTTTAATGTTAATAAACCATTTTCATAGTTATTAACAATCATTGCCTGGATATAAAAATTAATACAGATTATTAATTTTGCATAATCCATCACACATCAAGAGAAACATGGACAGCAGGGCAAGGGAGCTGATTCTCCCCCTTTACTCTGCTCTCGTCAGACCCCACCTGGAGTACTGTGTGCAGTTCTGTGACGGTGGAGCACCTGGGTAAAATGACTCTTTGTTCACCAATATGGTTAGATGGTCATAGTCCATTTATTTCCGGTGTTACAGAGACTTATATGCTTTCTTGCAAGAAGCATGCACAGCTTAAGATTGGTTATGTATAGAGGGTACAGGGTTACATGTGAGGCATGGATAGGGTAATATACCATAACAATCTGAGGGTCAGCCTCTGGGGCTGGCTAACTGCCCACATGCAGCTGGCACTCCACCCCCTGCAGCAGCATGTGGGGGGAACTACCCAGCGCCTGGTATCTTAACTGCCAAGATGGATTCAAGGATGCTCCCAGCACGGATTGCTCATGTTTATCATTTTGTGTCCTCTGCTAGCAAGACATTCTCCAACAATTCCCTCTCTTTCTTTTGAGCAACCTGGGCTTGATCTCCAATTTTACATAGGCTGTTCAACACAGGGGTAAATGATGCAGCTACAAATCAATAGTGCTAAAATCAGAAAGAGAATAAACCTGTTAGAGCTTTCATTAGTAGCATTAATTTGGCAAGCTAACAACCCAAGCTTAGCTAACAATCCTAAAAGCCTTTTCTGCAAGCGACAGGAAGCCATGTGTTCAAAAGACCAAAAGTCCAGACGAACATCACAGTCACACGAAAGTGCATGTGTGCCACGTCTTCGTTGGCTCTGTGTGGCAGTCGACGTCGTAGATTCACAGATGTTTCATCTGTCCAATATTCCTCCTCAGACTCCCATCGTTCGGGATTTACTCTATAGTTCTCATAAATCTTGATGTTTTCATCACACTCCTTAGCTATGAGCTGCGTCTGTCCATTGTGCTTAAGAACTACTAATTTCTAAATATGATACAAAGATATGCCCTAGATGTTGCTTTCAGGCTAGTAGGCCTTATTCCCACAATCCTTTATTTGCTTTAAGAATTTAATGCAGTGTTTCTCATCTTTTTGCAGGGCCCGTACAAAAAGATAACAAGCACATCGCCATCTGTGCCAATTAAGTGGTTTCGGCCCTTACAACAGGTGCTATCAAATCTTGTGAAAAAATCCAAATTCATCAACCATGATCCAAACCTTATGATCCATACACACATTGTGATGGTTTGGGCTCTTACCTGCCCCCCCACACTTTGTATTTGCCCCAGCTAACTCAGACGGACCCTGGGAATATAGATGAAGCAATTTATTTACAGCTAGCAGAATTTACAAGCAGCTATTTACAATATATACAGTTATATACAATTATATACAGAAATATACAAAGGATAAACAATACAAAAGCACAACTCCCCTCCCAGAAACCTGAGTCCCCAGGAGGGGCTTTCAAACCACCCCAACACCTCCCCCGGCCCTCTCAACCTTACCCCAGTTCTCAGGAAGAAGAGAGGTGCAGCCAAGAGGTTAGGGAGCAGGGTTAGAAAGCAGTGATGTTAGAAAGATGTGTCTCGGTCTAAGCCAAAAGCAAGAGTGAGAGACAAAATGGAGAAAGTTTACTTCTTCTTCCCAGAGCTCTCAGCGAGACTGTGAGAGAAGTTGACATCAATTGTTTTCATTTCACTGCCTGTTATCAAGTTCTTCTACCAAAACATTCCAGCTTGCTTCTAACTAGCACACACATAATCATCATACCAGTACTCCTTTCAAGTTCTTTCCACAATTCTGCCATCTGAGCAAGACTTCTGCTCATTTTAAGAAAACAGGCTGGTCATAACAAGCTGGTCTCCATTTAAAGGCCTGTGGACATAAATGGTCAAGTGTACAAACAAATACAAAAACAAATGTAAACATACTCATTGCCTAGGCTAACAGATCCATTGGCCTAGTCTGTATGATGTAATTACAGAAATAAAAAAAAAATTCCTTCTTCTCCTACTTTCCTCTATCCCATTTTCCCCTCTTTTTTTTTTGTGATCCCAGTGATACCCAGATACACAGAAAAAAACCCAAGAAAAAACACCCCATGATATCCTATATCCTAAAATCCCAAAATTGTTATATTGCAAACCCTTATCCTTAACTTATCTATCAAATCTAAGAATCAATCAGCTGAAGGAAATTCAAGAAAAAGCAAAGAAAATTCAAGAAGATAATACCACGGTGTTCTCAGAAAAAAAAAGAACCTTAGAATTATCACAAAACTCATCCCATTGCAATTAAGAGCTTCTCCAGTAAACTCCTAAACTCCAAAATATGTTACCATCAAAAAGGCTTTCAAAAATACAGGACTGTCTTTATCTGTTTGAACACATTTATTGGGGGAACGAGCTGACTGGCGCTCGTTAGCTTATCAGCTCTATCGTTCCCTTCTCCCAGTCCAGAATCTAGCTGGTGACTTCTAATGTGGATTACACAGTGTTCATGCTCTCGCTGAGAGAGGCGATGTCTGAGTTCTAGTAACAACTGTGCTAGTCTTTCTTTTTTTGGTGCTTTTAGCAATGAATCTTCAATTCTAGCGATGACACCATAAGGTGATGATGCCATTGACCACTGTTATGCCATGTACATACTGCTTTCCTTTTTCTCCTTCCCACGTCTGTGTATACTGTCTGTCCAGGTACAGGTATGGGGCTTAATTTTGGAATTCTAAGCCACTGTAGGTCTTTAACTACCTGCCAGGTCCTTCCAGATGGATAAGCATTACTTACGTTCCCTGTAAACCCCAACAGGGTCCTGTAATGGTGCAGAGTTGTAGAGGCACCAGTCCAGCTGATCACTGGTCAGTGGTACACAAATCATAGCTGGCTCCTTTCCATCAATTTCAATGACTCTAAGCCTACCCCTTTTAATCAGTTCAGCAAGTGCCTCTGCACAGGTCTGTACGGTGTTCTTCGGATGAGTGGGCAAGAATACCCATTCTATGATTTTCCACTCATTGTCAGTGGCACTGGCATCTCTCCTACCCTTGGCAATTTCCCTCTGCCACTGAGCAATGAGTGTAAAAGGATGTTGCTGCCTATTGACACATAGAAGCACTAGGGATTGATCGGTAAGGCGACGGGTGGATACACCAGTCAGGAATTTATTGGCTATTGTCTTGACTGCCAGCTGCTGTTGGGTGGTTAAGGAGATGCGCCTGTGCGCATCCATGCCCTGCAACAGAGGCATCAATGGTTCTAAGTCCTCATTGGTTATTCTCACTATCTTTTCGAATCCAGTGAACATCATCCATAAACTTTTGGACATCTGTCAGTGTTTTCAAGTCTGTGTGTAAGTCAATCTTTTGAGGTCTGACTAGCCTCAGTAATTGTCCAGTCCAAATAGTTCCAAGGGCTCTGCTGCTCCAGCAAAACTTTCAAAGAGATAAGGAGGGATGAAGGAGGCAGGGAGGAACGGGCCCCGCTAGCCACTCCGCAGGTGGGGGGGGGGAGGGCTGTCAGTCTCAGCAGCATATTTCGCCACTTTTGCCTCAGCCCTCCATCTCGCCAGCCCTCAGGCTTTTTGGCTTGTCCACCTGATGGCTGTTGTTTCTTTTCTTCCCTCTCCCTCATGTGTTTCCTGTCCTTTACTTCAGTATTAGATCTACAGTTTTACCAAATACAACCTCCTGATGCTTTACTCTGAAAACTTCTAAACTGCTGTTTTCTCACACACTCAGACAGAAGGCAGGAACACAAAGGAAAAAAAAAGAAAAAAGGCAGGAGCTAAGCAATTTAATGAGGTCGTGTGAGCCATTGAAATGGTAACAGGACCCCATACCTTTTTTCCAACTGATTTTTTTCCCCAATGCACCCCTTCCCGCCACTCCCCTCAGTCCCCATAACACCACACTGAGAGAAGCAAGGCAAAAATTGACAGACTCCGTCCCGGCTGAATTCAGCCCTCTAATTTCTGGAGAGTTGTCAGGAAGCATCTCATCTGCGGGTGTGTTCCGCTGGGGGGGGGGGCGCACACTACAATGGTGTGGGGGATGGTGAAGGGCGGATCCAAGACTGCTCACCGCATGGTAGAAAGTGGGGGGGGGTTCCGGTTTCTCTGCTGTGGTCGTTCTACCGTCCCTTTTTTCTCTCTGCTTTTCATCCCTCTGTCTCTTCAGTAGTTTCTTCCTTTACCACTTAAGAGCGAAAAATCTCTGTCCTGCATTGCACGCTGTCATTGAGGGGGGGCGCGGTGGGTGTTGCATTTCGGACAATAAATGGACCCTGGCGATCGCAGTAAGAGGCGCCGCAGCACTCGGTAGATTCGTTGCAGCATGCATGGCTGCAGTGCCGAGCTGCGTTAAGGCAGTCCGGAAAACTTTTTCAAACTGAGGAAGGTTTCGCGGCTGCTGCCACTGAGCACCTATCGGCAGCCGCCATTGCGAATTCCGGTCCGGGTGGTTCCCAGTCACACGTGGCAGCCACTACGCCTGTCGGCGGCTTTTTGTGTCAGCTAAGGCAAAGATTTACGTCTCGCCAGGCGGATCTGAGCATTTGAGCGATTTTAACGGCTTGTCCTGAGTTAGGGCAGATCCCTCCCCCAGGGAGAAATAAACTCAACACAACACAGATTTTTTTTTTTTTTAAAGTCAGGGAAAGATGAAATTGTATTTCTTATAGTATAAGTATAACAATGTAAAGAGAGACAATAACTAGAGAAGGAAGAAAAAAAAACAATACAATAACCTTAAGGGAGATGGGGGAGGGGTCAAGTGGCGGCAAAGCAGCAGAAGCAGCAGCAGCCAAAACAGCAGCCGGGGAAGATAGGCGCAGCTGAAGCAGCAGAAGCCAGCAGAAGAAGGGGGAGAACAATCTGTGCTTCTGGACATTAAGCTCTTGATGCTCCAATGAAATTACATTAATTACAGTATCAGTATCACAGTATCATCAGGGTTGTAAAAGACCTCACAGATCATCAAGTCCAACCCTTTACCACAGAGCTCAAGGCTAGACCATGGCACCAAGTGCCACGTCCAACCTTGCCTTGAACTGCCCCAGGGACGGCGACTCCACCACCTCCCCGGGCAGCCCATTCCAGTGTCCAATGACTCTCTCAGTGAAGAACTTTCTCCTCACCTCAAGCCTAAATCTCCCCTGGCGCAGCCTGAGGCTGTGTCCTCTTGTCCTAGCGCTGGCCACCTGAGAGAAAAGAGCAACCTCCTCCTGGCCACAACCACCCCTCAGGTAGTTGTAGACAGCAATAAGGTCACCCCTGAGCCTCCTCTTCTCCAGGCTAAACAATCCCAGCTCCCTCAGCCTCTCCTCATAGGGCTTGTGCTCAAGGCCTCTCACCAGCCTCGTCGCCCTTCTCTGGACACGCTCAAGCATCTCAACGTCCCTTCTAAACTGGGGGGCCCAGAACTGAACACAGTACTCAAGGTGTTGTCTAACCAGTGCAGAGTACAGGGGCAGAATGACCTCCCTGCTCCTGCTGACCACACCATTCCTGATGCAGGCCAGGATGCCACTGGCTCTCTTGGCCACCTGGGCACACTGCTGGCTCATGTTCAGGTGGGTATCAATCAGTACCCCCAGATCCCTCTCTGTCTGGCTGCTCTCCAGCCACTCCAACCCTAGCCTGTATCTCTGCATGGGGTTGTTGTAGCCCAAGTGCAGCACCCTGCACTTGGAGCTATTGAACCCCATCCCATTGGACTCTGCCCATCTGTCCAGGCGGTCAAGGTCCCGCTGCAGAGCCCTTCTGCCCTCCAACTCAGTCACATCTGCCCTCAGCTTGGTGTCATCTGCAAACTTGCTGATGACTGACTCGATGCCCTCATCCAGATCATCTATGAAGATGTTAAAGAGGATGGGGCCCAGCACAGATCCCTGAGGGACACCACTAGTGACTGGCCGCCAGCTGGATGTGGCACCATTCACCACCACTCTCTGGGTCCGGCCCTCCAGCCAGTTCCTAACCCAGCACAGAGTGTTACCATCCAAGCCACGAGCTGACAGCTTAGCCAGCAGTTTGCTGTGGGGGACAGTGTCAAAGGCCTTGCTGAAGTCCAGATAGACCACATCCACAGGCCTCCCCACATCCACCAAGTGGGTCACCTGATCATAGAAGGAGATCAGGTTAGAAAGGCAGGATCTGCCCTTCCTAAACCCATGCTGGCTGGACCTGAGCCCTTCGCCATCCCTTAGGTGCGCTCTTATCACCCCCAAGATAACCTGTTCCATCAGTTTCCCTGGCACTGAGGTCAGGCTGACAGGTCTGTAGTTCCCAGGTTCCTCCATCCGACCCTTCTTGTGGATGGGGACCACGTTGGCCATTTTCCAGTCTCCTGGGACCTCTCCGGTGAGCCAGGACTGCTGGAAAATGATGGAGAGCGGCTTGGCCAGCTCATCTACCAGCTCTCTCAGCACCCTGGGATGGATCCCATCTGGTCCCATGGACTTGTGGGTGTCCAGGTGGCTCAGCAGGTCCTGAACTAATTCTTCATGAATTTCCAGGGGAACACACCTCTCCCCGACCCCATCCCCCAGTTCAAGAGGGAACTTGCCCTGAACTCCTCCCTCCTTACTGTTGAAAACTGAGGCGAAGAAGGCATTCAGGACCCCAGCCTCTTCTACATCATCAGTTATAGTATTCCCCTCCTGGTCCAGTAAGGAGTGGAGGCTCTTCTTGCCCTTCCTTTTAGCGTTGATAAATTTATAAAAGTGCTTTTTGTTATCTTTCACGGAAGTGGCCAGCCTAAGTTCTAGCTGGGCCTTAGCCTCTCTAAATTTTTCTCCTGCATAATATGGCTACATCCTTAAACACGTCAGGAGAAGCCTTCCCCTCCTTCCAGAGGTGATACACCCTCTTTTTTTCCCCCAATTCCTTCACGAGCTATTTACTCATCCAGGCTGGTCGCCTTCCCCGCCGGCTCATCTTTCGGCACATGGGAACTGCCAGTTCCTGTGCCTTCAAGAGCTCCTGTTTAAAGTAGGTTCAACTATCCTGGACCCCTTTGTTCTCAAGGACTGCTGCCCAGGGGACTTTGGAAATAAGTTTCTTAAGCAAATTGAAGTTTGCCCTCCGAAAGTCCAAGGTGTAGGTTTTGTTGTAGTGCCTCCCTACCTCCCTGCATATTGAAAACTCCACTAACTCGTGATCACTACACCCCAGGCAGCCTCCCACTGCCACATCTCCTACCAGCCCTTCTCTGTTGGACAGCAGCAGGTCAAGCTGAGCTTGACCCCTTGTAGGCTCACTTAACAGCTGGGACATGAAGCTGTCCTCCATGCACTCTAGAAATCTCCTGGACTGCCTCCTCTCTGCTGAATTAAGTTCCCAGCAGATATCTGGCAGGTTAAAGTCACCCACAAGGACAAGATCTGATGATCTTGAGACAGCCTCCAGCTGTTTGTAAAATATCTCGTCTGTTTCTTCATCCTGGTTGGGTGGTCTATAACAGACTCCAACCAGGATGTCAGATTTATTAGTCCTCCCTCTGATTTTAACCCACAAGCTCTCAACCCCTTCATCCCTCACCTCAAGCTCAGTGGCATGGAGTGACTCCCTAATATACAGAGCCACCCCTCCTCCTCTTCTCCCTTGCCTATCTCTCCTGAAGAGGTTATATCCCCCCAGTATAGCAGCCCAGTCATGCCTGTCATCCCACCAAGTTTCTGAAATGGCGACTATATCATAGTCACCCTGGTGGACCAGGACTTCCAATTCCTCCTGCTTGTTACCCAAGCTGCATGCATTGGTGTAAATGCACTTCAGCTGGGCTCTCGGTTCCTCAATTGTCCCTAGTTTCCTTCCCACTCTCTCCTTCTCAGAGAGAGTAATTGCCTCACCCACCCCCTTCAGACCTAGTTTAAAGCCCGCCTAATGAGCCCTGCCAACTCCATTGCCAGGACTCTCCTGCCCCTCCTAGACAATTGCACTCCATCACGATCAAGTAGGTCCGGCGCAGTAAAAGTTCCCCCGTGGTCAAAAAACCCAAAATGCCGCCGCTGGCACCATCCCTTGAGCCATTTATTGATATCGTAGGTTCTGCTGTTCCTCTCTGTGAACTCCCTTGCCACAGAGGGAACTGAGCAGAACACCACCTGCGCTCCCGCCCCATCTATCAATTTCCCCAGGGCCTTAAATTCCTTTTTAATTGCCCTGGTCCCCCTCTTTTCAGTTTCATCCCTGCCAGCCTGTATTACCAGCAAGGGGGAATAATCAGAGGGCTGTATTAGGTTAGGGATTCTCCTGGTGATGTCCCTAACCCGGGCACCAGGAAGGGAGCAGACCTCCCTGTGAGATGGGTCGGGATGACAAATGGGTCCTTCTGTCCCTCTCAAGACGGAATCTCCAACAACTATAACCCTTCTCTTTTTCTTGTTTTTTTGTGGAGCTAGTCATTATATGGCTTATCCCTGGAGTGTTCATCTTTCCCCTATGTCTGAGCTAGAAAATCAGCTCAAACTGCCACACGGCTCTACTGTCAGCAGCAACTCAGTCCCACAACTCATCTCCCACGTCTCTCCAGCGCTCTGGCTAGATCCGGTACACAGAGTCCCTGTAGCCTCCTAAGCGTTTAGCTCACGTAGCTTTTTCATGTCTGACGGAACGTCTCTCTCAGAGAGTATGCACATCAGCGGGGACAGTGCCATGTCCGTTTCCATAGCAGCCTTACCTGTTTAACTCGGAGTGCCCAGCCGTGGCCTTGAGCATCCAGCTATTTTCCCCCTTCCTCAGGCAATGCCCTCCGGTCCGGTGTCATTGGCTGACATTACTTTTCGATACAAAAATGTCTGCAGATTAGTCGGCCCTTACCGACCCCAGCTTACTGGTCCTACCTGCTGGTCTGCCTCGGTCTTACCCGAATGCCTGATTCACTGTTCGGGCTCCATTTGCCGATGGAGCACCTGGGTAAAATGACTCTGCCCACATGCAGCTGGCACTCCACCCCTGTCATGTTTTTTTAAAGAGAGCACGACAGAGATTAAACTCTCAAATCAAATTGGAGAGAAAATACAGAATTATATTTAGAGCGAGAATACAGCAATAGACATTACAATGCAATTACCATGGTAAACCCCCTTGAAGTTTCCCCCATCCCCAAAAAACTATATCTACACTCCCCAGTGCTCCAATCTCCTCCCCCCCAATGCCTCCGCCATGCAAGAGGCCTACTGCTTACATGTTCCCGATAAAGTGGCTCCCGCCACACACTCAGGGCAGGAGGAAAGGAGAACGAACTGACCTTGTTGTCAGTCTATAAAGAGACAGCAGAATTATGGGATTGAATAACAACCATCTAGTCCCCAGAAAATGTTTTTAACCCTATAGCCTCAACCTGGGACATTCTGTTGGAGAATTCTTGTTAGCAGAGGACACAGAAATGATAAACATGAGCAACTGTGCTGAGAAACGTCCTTGGGACACTGCTAGCCCAGGAAATCAAACTGTGAACTGAGCACCCCACACACAGCTGCAGTGGGCAGAGTTAGATAGCCAAGGGGGCTGGGAGTAGGTGGTCTGAAGGGCTGACCCTTAGAATGTTATGGCATGCTGACCTATCGATGTCTTACAAGTAACCCTGTACCCTCTGACTGTAACCAATCTTGGTGGAGCACGCCTCTTGCTAGAATGCATATAAGTCACTGTATCATGGAAATAAAGTGGATTTGACCATCTAACCATATTGGTGAACAAAGAGTCATTTACCCATAGCGCTCCACCGGTTTACTCCAACAACATTCCACCCCTATATTCAATCCCATAATTCCTGCTCATCACACCACTCATCTGACTAGAAATAGATTCTCTATATAGTGAACAGTGCCATCAAAATCCTGCATTGTTCTGGTGCTTTCCTTCAAATCCATCTGTCGCTCAGATCCTGGACACAACTCTTCTCATCGAATGGGACTTCTCGGATGACATCAACTACCTGAAAGAAACTCCGTAACAACTTGTACATACTTTAAACTCAAACTGTCTCAGTCCAAATCAAAACTTACACTTGATCTTGCCACCCTCCTGCATTGCCCAACATACATGTCCTGGACTTCCCCCACCAGGAAATAACCACCCCTTGGACAGGTTGTACCCCCACCCAAAGGCAGAAAACACCCATACAATTCTCCAACAAATCCTTTTCACAAACAAAGGAACTATGTTTCCATCTGCATTGTGCTCAGCAGCACTCAACATCAAATAATGGACAGTCTCAGTCCATTCTCACTGAAATCTTTGCAGTCCGTGCATTCAAGCAGCCGCCCACTGCAAAGTCTCAATTACTCATTGCAGTTTCTCCTAGCGTTCTTCTCAGCACAATCTGGCTCAGTCCACAGTCATCTCAAATGGCGTGTCTCCACCCCTGGGGCAGTCAGATGGGGCAACTAAGTCCAGTTCACTTCCATTTTTCTTCAAGCTGTTGCTCCACTTTGCTTCTCAATTATGCAGGAGTGAAGATCCTTTTGTCACAGATGAATTCCATCTCTCTACCACAGATGAGTTCCAGTATCTACAAAAGTCCCATGCTTCTACTTATCTCTTTTACCAGGCCATCCACAACCCCTGAGGGTACAGTCCTGCAGTTCCTCTTCTCTAGCTGCACAATCAGAAGTGAACCTGCCACACTACCAGTCCGTGCCCTTATCTTCCTTCCCCAGTCTACTTCAAATTTATTTAACCTTTCCCAGCACCTCTCCCTCCACCTTCTCAACAGACAACTGAGAAGGAGGAGGTTCTAGTGGTGGACGAGGAGCAGGTGGCAGAATAGGGAAGAGATCCTCTACAGGATGAATGCCATTCACTACAACCACTGCCTGACTAGGAGCGTCCATCCTCAGCACTGCCTCATCAGCCAGAGGAGACGATCGAACTCGGCTCCAGGGCTGCCGCTGCTGCTAGTCCTGGCGGGCCACTCTGTGCAGCACCAGCGAGTGTGCTCGGGAAGCAGGGCAAACCGCCTCCCATGCCCGGTACCGCCAGTTCTGCCACTGTAAAGTTCAAGCTGAGCCGCAGCAGGGGATGGGGATCCCCATCGCTGCTCTCCACATCTTCCCCAGCAGGAACTCTTGTGGGTTAAAATCAGAGGGAGGACTAACAAATCCGACACCCTGGTTGGAGTCTGTTATAGACCACCCAACCAGGATGAGGAAACGGATGAGATATTTTACAGTTGGAGGCTGTCTCAAGATCTTCAGATCTTGTTCTTGTGGGTGACTTTAACCTGCCAGATATCTGCTGGGAACTTAATTCAGCAGAGAGGAGGCAGTCCAGGAGATTTCTGGAACGCATGGAGGACAGCTTCATGACCTAGCTGTTAAGTGAGCCTACTAGGAGTCAAGCTCAGCTTGATCTGCTGTTCTCCAACAGAGAGGGGCTAGTGGGAGATGTGACAGTGGGAGGCTGCCTGGGGTATAGTGATCATGAGAGAGTGGAGTTTCCAATATGCAGGGAGATAGGGAGGAACTATAACAGAACCCACACCTTGGACTTCCTGAGGGCAAACTTCAATTTCTTGAAGAAACTTATTTGCAAAGTCCCCTGGGCAGCAGTCCTTAAGAACAAAGGGGTCCAGGATGGTTGGACCTACTTTAAACAGGAGCTCTTGAAGGCACAGGAGCCGGCAGTTCCCATGTGCCGAAAGACGAGCCGTCGGGGAAGGTGACCAGCCTGGATGAGCAAACAGCTCCTGAAGGAATTGGGGGAAAAAAAGAGGGTGCATCACCTTTGGAAGGAGGGGAAGGCTTCTCCTGATGTGTTTAAGGAGGTAGCCAGATTATGCAGGAGAAAAATTAGAGAGGCTAAGGCCCAGTTAGAACTTAGGCTGGCCACCTCTGTGAAGGATAATAAAAAGCACTTTTATAAATTTATCAATGCTAAAAAGAAGGGCAAGAAGAGCCTCCACTCCTTACTGGACCAGGAGGGGAACATTATGACTGATGAGGAGGAAAAGGCTGAGGTCCTGAATGCCTACTTCACCTCAATTTTCAACAGTAAGGAGGGAGGAGTTCAAGGCAAGTGGCCTCTTGAACTGGGGGATGGGGTCGGGGAGCAGTGTGTTGCCCTGGAAATTCATGAGGAATTAGTTCAGGATCTGCTGAGCCACCTGGACACACACAAGTACATGGGACCAGATGGGATCCAACCTAGGGTGCTGAGAGAGCTGGCAGATGAGCTGGTGTCCTGGGTTAGGGGAGATCCCTCCGTCGGGGAGAAATAAACTCACCACAACACCGACACCTTTTTTGAAAGTAAGGAAAGATGAAATTGTATTTCTTACAGTATAAGTATAACAATGCAAAGAGAGATAATAACTAGAGAAGGAAGAGGAAAAAAACCAATACAATAACCTTAAGGGAGATGGGGGCGGGGTCAAGTGGCGGCAAAGCAGCAGAAGCCAGCGGGAGAAGGGGAAAACAAGCTGTGCTTCTAGACATTAAGCTCTTGATGCTGCAATAAAATTATATTAATTTATCTATTGTTGCCATTATGTGGCCTATCCCTGGAATGTTCATCTTTCCCCTGTCTGAGCTAGAGAATCAGCTCAAACGGCCACAATCCACCCCTTTAATATAATTTACCATTGCAGCATCAAGTCATTCTATGTAACTAGGGATAACATCAGTATCGTAGATGGTCGTTTTCCAGGCTTCAAGCATCTTTCTTCATTTTCTGGTCATTCATCTTCTCATCTCCGTCTCTCTCAGGCGCTGGCTAGCTCAATGGTTTTCTAGAACAGTCAGATGCTTTCTTCAATGCATGGAATAGAGCAGGACTCTTGGCACTCACAGGGTTCATGCTCATGGAGAATGGGCTCTTCATGGTTTTTGGGCACCACAATCATCTGCAAAAGAACTCATAACAACATATCTACATTCTTTCTGCCAATGTCAGATTCTTTTGTGGCACACATTGTATTTTGCCATTCTTCTGCATAACCCAATATGTATGACCAGGTCCTTCAGCAGAAACCACCTCTCGGACAGGTGTAGCCTCCCCTGAAGGGGAGAATACCCAAACAGACTTGCCCAACAAATTCTTTTCACGAATGACAGGAACCCTGTCACCTTCTACCTTTTGTAAGACCTCTGAATGAGCTGGGCCAGCTCGGTTGGTGGAACCTCTACTATTCACTACCCAAGTGGCTTGGGCAGGATGTTTCTCCCAGTTCTTTAAGGTTCCTCCCCCCATTGCCTTTAAAGTTGTTTTCAACAAGCCATTGTAGCGTTCAATTTTGCCTGAGGCAGGTGCATAATAGGGGATTGTGATAAATCCACTCAATGCCGTGCTCTTTGGCCCAAGATTTTATGAGATTATTTTTAAAGTAGGTGCCATTATCTGATTCAATTCTCTCTGGAGTGCCATGTCGCCACAGGATTTGTCTTTCCAAGCCCAAAATGGTGTTATGTGCAGTCGCATGGGAAACTGGATAGGTTTCCAGCCATCCGGTGCTTGCTTCTGCCATTTTCAGCACATATTGCTTTCCAGTCCGAGAACGAGGTTGAGTGATGTAATCAATCTGCCACGCTTCACCGTATTCGTACTTTGCCCATTGCTCACCATACCACAAGGGCTTCAGACACTTGGCTTGTTTAATAGCAGCACAAATATCACAGTCATGTATAACTTGTGTTATAGCATCCATGGAGATGTTGATTGCTCTATCCCGTGCCCATTGGTAGGTAGCATCTCTGCCTTGATGTCCTGAGGAATCATGGGCCCACCGGGCTAAGAACAGTTCACCTCGGTGTTCCCAATCCAAATCCAGATCACAATTCACATCGGTTTGAAACACCTTGGCAGCCAAATCTGCCTGATGGTTGTGCTGATGTTCCTCAGTAGCTTTACTTTTGGCCACGTGAGCGTCTATGTGTCGTACTCTTACAGGGATTTTCTCTAGATGGGTAGCAATGTCTTGCCATAAGTCAGCAGCCCAAATTGGCTTTCCTTTCCGTTGCCAGTTATTTCTTTTCCAGTCCTTTAGCCAACCCCATAAAGCATTAGCCACCATCCATGAATCAGTATAGAGGTAAAGCATGGGCCAGTCCTCACGTTCAGCCACATCAAGAGCAAGTTGGATAGCTTTTACCTCTGCAAACTGGCTCGACTCACCTTCTCCAGCTTTTGCTTCAGCCACTGCTCGTATAGGGCTCCAAACTGCAGCTCTCCATTTTCGCTTGTTTCCAACAAGGCGACAGGAACCATCAGTAAATAGAGCAGAGTTCCTTTCTTCTTTAGACAAATCACTGTAAGGAGGAGCTTCCTCAGCCCAATTTATTCGCTCCTCTGGAGGATTTATACAGTTTGTGCCTTCTGGCCAGTTGGTGATCATCTCCACTATGCCAGGTCGTTCAAAACTCCCCATGCGTGCTCGCTGTGTTATGAGAGCCATACACTTAGACCAGGTAACATCGGTTGCCTGATGTGGCGATGACCCCTTTCCCTTAAACATCCAGTTCAAAACTGGTAATCTGGGAGCCAAAAGAAGCCAAGAGTCTGTTCCTATTACTTCTGTAGCAGCTTTCACACCTTCATAAGCAGCAAGGATCTCTTTCTCCGTTGGTGTATAGTTTGCTTCTGACCCTCTATATCCTCTACTCCAGAAACCAAGTGGTCGACCACATGTTTCTTCTGGGGCTCTCTGCCATAGGCACCAGGTTGGACCATTATCACTCACAGCCATATACAGAATGTTCTTAATGTCTGGACCAGTTCGAACAGGCCCCAAACCCATTGCATGAACTAATTCCTGCTTTATCTGATCAAAGGCTGCTTGTTGTTCAGGTCCCCACTGAAAGTTGTTCCTCTTTTGAGTTACATCATATAAAGGTTTTACAATTTGGCTGTACCCAGGGATGTGCAGCCTCCAAAATCCAACTGTTCCTAAGAAAGACAATGTGTCCTTCTTATTTGTGGGATTTGCCATGGCAGAAACTTTATTTATCACATCCATTGGAATGTGACGGCGACCATCTTGCCAATGAATTCCCAGGAACTGAATCTCTCTAGCAGGTCCCTTCATCTTGTCTCGCTTTATGGCAAAACCTGCCTTGAGCAGAATGTCAATGATTTTGTTACCTTTCTCAAAAACTTCTTGTGCCGTGTTCCCCCATGTGGGAAGCTTTCTCCTGCAATGAGGTATGAAATGTAAACACCAGACCCTGTGATGGGAAGTGTCCTTGGGGTCTTACAGATTCCCAGAGGCCTAGGCTGAGAACAGTGAGGAACCCACGCACAGCTGCCAGGGGGTGGAAACTGCCCGCCCCTGGGGCAGACACAGCTCCAGGGGGCTGACCCCGGCCAGCCCCCCTGGGGTGGGGACCACAGGTTGTTTACCACAAAGTAAACCTATCTCTGCCTTACACATAGCTTGGGGCCAATCTGTACTGTCCACTTCTGCCAGCCTCAGGCTGGTTGAGCACACCCCCTCTGGGGGCTATATAAATCGCTATATCACCTTAATAAAGTGTACTGATGCCTAGAAGCTGCTGTCTCGAGTCATCAGTACCCTGATCTCGCCTCTCGCCAGCCTCCGTACCCCACCAAATGGCGCCCGAACACACTAATTGAACCACCGTATCACTATGCGACCGGCAGGTCTCTAGGCCGCTAACAACAAAGTCCTAGGCCCGACCCTCAGATCGCTGCCGACCCGAGGAGGGGCCGAGACATCGCTTCACCTCCATGCGTAAGGCACTGGCAGACACGTAAGGGATCGGACGCTACTATATCCCCTGCTGGGGAAACTCGCTTTCACTCCTTTTTCTCTTCTCTTTCGCTTAACCCATTACTAACCACGGGGGACAGTACCTGTGAAAACGGACGTGCTATAGAGATAGGCGTTTATTGAAGATTGGAATCGTCTATAGAGACAGAGGTTACTTCAAAACCAGCAGCTGCGGCGATGGCCGTGTGACCACATATATGGGCGTTTTTCGGGGGCAGTAATCGCGCAGAGCACGGATCTCCCCCCGAGGAGCAGTTGTTGCCGGAAGCAGCGAACCCCCCCCCCACCTCGCTTACGGAATCTTGCTACTTAACGGAGCACCCTTCACACCCCCCCCCCCTTACTTTCAGCGAAATAGCGACCGCGCGGCACCGGGAACCACCCCTGACCACCACCCGTAATGGCAGCTGCCGGTAGCCGCTCCCACCACCCCGTAATGGTGATTGCCGATGGCCGTCCGGCGGCGGCAAACTGCGAAAGTTTCTCAGCCTGTAAAAGTTTTTCGGGACTGCCGTCCAAAGCGGCTGCTTCCAGCCGCCACTGCCGTGTCTAATCTGCCAGCCGCTACGGCGCTCTCCTTCTGAGTTCCACCATCTGGATGGCAGCTCCCCCACCACCACGTCCCCGACACAGAAAGACGGAAAAGCAGAAAGAAAAGGTAGAAAAGGCAGCAGCGCCCGCGTTTCCCGAGTCTCGCCGCCGGCAGAAAACGCCCCTCCCCAGTTGCGGAGCTCAGCGGAGCCACGCCCCCCACCCCGACAAGCTGCGGAGCCCGGCGGAACCCAACCCCCCCCGTGCCCCCCACCGATCGTGTATACAGGACAAGAAAACACCAAAGAGACAGACGGACGAACAGAAAGACTCTGGGGGACCGGGCTTGAAGACCAGCCTGCGGAGATCAGCGAGGAGTCGTCTGGAAGTCCGAGCCGCCCCTCCCCCCACCCCCCCGCCCGGCAGCAGAATTCAGCGGGGTCCCTTTCCCGTCCCGGCTTGGAAAGTTTGAAAATGGCGGCGGCTCCGCAGGTCATGGGACACCCCCCCCACCTCTCCCTCCTCCCCCCCCCTTCCCCCGCCGCTCTCCGGCGCCGGCTCTGTGAGTACCCCCTGCCTCCGCTCCCCCTCCCTCCCTCCCTCCTCCGCCTCCCTCCCCTGGCACGAGCGGCGAGCACAGCTCACCTACACCCCTCCCTGCACTTTCTCAGCGGGAAACGGATGGCGTGATTCTTAAAGGCACAGACTCGCATTTTTGTATCTTGCTACCTATATGAAGTATTGACATCAATATCAATGCTGTTTTCTTTTATTTGATTGTACTGGATCTTACAGGTTAGCAGTTTACTGAATAGGATGTTAAATGATTGCTAATTGTATCAGAATTTCTAGGAAGATCTTCTTTTCCCCTCTGTTCTGATTCTGACTCTCCTGTGGTACCACACTTCTTGAATTTTTCTTTGCCTTTTTTTTCTCCTATTTCCTTCATTTCCTAGACCTTTAAGCTGCTAAAATAGTATAGTTAAGGCTAACAGTTTGTAATATGACAATTATAGGATTTTTGTTATGGGGAAATCATGGGATGTTTTGATCTTGGGTTCTTTCTGTATATCTGGGTAATACTGGAAAAAAAAAAGAGGGGGGAAAAGGGGGTAGAAAGACAAGGAAGCAGGTATAAAGAAATTCTGCAGACAAGATCAATGGGTTTGTTAGCCTAGGCACTCAATATGTTTGTGTTTGTTTCTGTGTTTGATTCTGTATTTGTTCACTTGCATTTGTCTCTGTATTTGTTTGTGTTTGATCCCTTATCTTCACAGGCATTATAAGATGGGGACCAGCTTGAGTATGATTAGCCTGTCCTTTCTTAATGTGAGCAGAAATCCTGCTCAGATGGCAGAATTGTGGTAAGATCTTGAAAGGAGTATTGAAATGATGGCTATATGTGTCTATGAATGATAAGGTCTGATCATGGTTAGTGAATCTGGGTATTTTCATGAGTTTCAGTGATTGTGGTTTGATGGAATAGATTCAGTTTAGCATCCTTTTGTAAAGGCCAAGGCCCACTCAAATTGGCATAAGATGGCAATGTGACCTTTTATCTCTTGCAAGGGCCCTGCAAAAGATAAAAGACACTGCCCTAAATTCTTAAAGTAGATGAAGAACTGTGGGAAAAGACCTAAGCAGAATACCCTGAATGCAATATCTAAGGCATATCTTTGTACTGTATTTAGAGGCTAGTAGTGTCCTGGAGTCCTGTACCCCTAAATTCTTCTCCTGCCCGGACTTCGGGGGGAAAGGGGAAAAGCCGCCTGGTTTCCCCCCCCGCCTCGCCTGCCCTGCAGCTGTGAAGGGGGGGAGGACTTCCCCGTGAGTTCCCACGATGGAGCCAGGCTGGGAATGGCCGTGCCCTTTCGCACCTAAGATGTGGTAACTCTGCCCTTTGTCTAGCGAAGGTTACAAATATTGGGGATCTTCCCGCCTTTGGGGTTCCCGCTTTGGAGTTTGCCTGTGCCTGGACTGCAGAGAGACCAAGGATTCGCTTTCCTATTGACACCTTTGTGTGCCTAACGACCCTTAACGACCCTTAACGATTCACCTGCAGCCATTGAAAGGAAGAGGAAGACAGACCGCACGAGTCAGCCTGAGTGAGTTATTTGGCTTAGCTTAATTTAGTAAGAAAATGCTAATAATTAATAGGTAATGCCTTTTCCAACTTCTGACTTCCAATATAGTCAGATTATTGATGGTATCCTTGTAGGTTAATTCTCATGCAACTGAATCTGCTTATTAAACTAAATTAATCTTTGTATATATAGTTGTGGGGGCGGGTTTTTGGGAAAATAAAAAAATAACTATTTTTGATAAATTCCCGACTCGGCCACATATTAATTCCTGCTCTCCGCAACAAGTAGTTCTTAAAGCACAATGGACAGACGCAACTCATAGCTAAGAGGTGTGATTAGAACATTGAGATTTCTGAGGACTACAGACTGAATCCAGAACTGTGGGAGTCTGAGGAGAAATACTGGACAGCTTGGTGCATCTGCAGCTCTACAACATCAGCTGCCGCGCTGAACCAATGAAGACGATGGATTTGCACTCTCCAGTAGCTGTGATGTTCGTCTGGACTTTTGGGTTTTGAACGTTTGACTCACTGTCGCTTACAGGAATAGCTTTTGGGATTGCTAGCTAAGCTTGGGTTGTTAGTTTGCCAGACTATTGCCACTAGCAAAAAGGGTTCTTAACAGATGCATTCTCTTAACTTTAGCATTGTTAACCTGCACTTGTATCATCCATACCTGTTTCAAACACGGCCTGTATAAGATCGAACGTGGGTTGCTCAAAGAAAAGAAGGGGGTATTGTGGGAAGCTTTCTCCTGCAACGAGGTATGGAATGTAAACATCAGGCCCTGTGATGGGAAGTGTCCTTGGAGTCTTACAGATTCCCAGAGGCCTAGGCTGAGAACAGTGAGCAACCCGCGCACAGCTGCCAGGGGGTGGAATATGCCCACCCCTGGGGCAGACACAGCTCCAGGGGGCTGCCCCCAGCCAGCCCCGCTGGGGTGGGGACCACAGGTTGTTTATCACAAAGTAACCTATCTCTGCCTTACACATAGCTTGGGGCCAATCTGTACTGTCCACTTCTGCCAGCCCCAGGCTGGTTGTGCACACCCCCGCTGGGGGCTATATAAATTGCTATATCACCTTAATAAAGTGTACTGATGTACTGATGCCTAGAAGCTGCTGTCTCGAGTCGTCAGTACCCCGATCTCGCCCCTCGCCAGCCTCCATACCCCAACACCCCCAGACAATGATGTGATCAATGAACTGCAGGTGCTCTGGAGCTCCACCTTTCTCCAATGCATCATGGATCACTGCATGACAGATCGTTGAGCTGTGCTTCCACCCCTGGGGCAAACGATTAAACGTATACTGAATCCCCCTCCAAGTGAAAGCAAATTGAGGCTTGCATTCTTCTGCTATTGGAATAGAAAAGAAAGCATTAGCAACATCTATGGTTGCATACCATTTGGCCTCCTTGGATTCCAGCTCATACTGGAGTTCTTACATGTCTGGCACAGCAGAACTCATGGGCGGAGTCACTTCATTTAGGCCGCGGAAATCAACTGTAAGTCGCCATTCTCCATTTGCCTTTCGCACAGGCCATATGGGACTTCTTGGCAGCCCATGGCAGATCATCTCGGGAAGAATATCTCATAGCCACAGCCAATAGAAGGCGTGTCCACAAGCTAACCCTACCAAGAGGACTTGCTAGGTATTTGTCCACTCCACTCTCCTTAGTGAGTGGTGCCAGCTGCTTGGCAGACTTGTCTCCTACCTGCAGGGCATTAGCACCAATGCTACGGCATCTCACTAGCCAGTTTAGGATTGGTTCACCTGATTCCCTTGAGTATTCCTTCCTAACTTCCCTGACCTCTCTGAGAGGATCACTGAAGTCCTGGATGTCATCCTCCTCCTCTTCCTCTTGCTGATCTGGTTGTCCCTGGCCTAGAAACAGAATCTTCCTCATAGCACTCTTAAACTCATTGGAACCATCCTCTTTCTTGGCAGCCAACCTCACAGCGGTCTTCTCATTTGAGTATTGGGATCTCAGAATGTTTGTGAGGTCTTGTAAACTACATGCTTCCTCTTCCTCCTCTTGCTGACCAGAGGTCCCCTCTCTTACATTCTGCTTTGAGCCACACTTGGGTTTTGCCTTAGCAGGTGGCAGAAAGGCCTGCACAGCAACAGACTTGGATGTGTCTGCTGGAGGGTTTGAATCATTGGGGGTCTGACCTGAGGTCTGTGAGTCCAGATCTGCCTTAGAATTAACAGGGTTCTGGTCTGCTGGCTGGGGATTCGAACTGGCTGAGCTGGTGTTATTAGTATTAGTGGGATTATTTGCCTGTGCTCCTGGGATGCCTGCCAACCCTGGTGCGTTATCTTTGTTTATATTCCCGCCAGGAACATTGGCAGTCTTCCCAGAATCTAAAGAGGGGGGGTATAGTAACTCGTGGTTGAGACACTGAGCTGCTTGCTTTTGAAACAGAAACCTTTCTAGCTTTTATATGTATTGCATTTGAATTTTTCACACATAATGCCAAAATTAATATGAAAATTAAAACTATAAGAGCCAGGATAATACATATCAGTCCTGCCACAGTTTGTTTTGTGTAAAAATCTTTGCAAGGATTTAGCATCTCAGTTTGTGGTTGAATTACCTTCATCAGGGCTGTAGTTAAAGCAGTATTTTGATTGCTTGTAATATTATTGACAAGTACCCCTGTAATGTTACATTAAACATTAAAATCAGCATACCCAAGAATGAAATCACTCCAAGACCAGGAAACGTCTGTAACTTTAGCTTTAGCCTTCGTATAAGCTAAATTAAGAAAATAAGCAACAATTTGGGCTTTTATCCAACTTAAATGCCAAATAAAATGAAGCCAGACTAGAGTAGAGCACCAACCAAGTACAATAGCTGTTTGATTAGCTTCATTCTGATCCCCAGAGTTAATTAACAGTCACATTTTCTTAGTTTTTGCAAGTACTGCATTCGAATTTTTCACACATAATGCCAAAATTAATATGAAAATTAAACCCATAAGACATAGATTAAAAATTGAGAGAAGCAACACAGTTTTACATGAGCAACCACCTAGACAAACGTCTGGCATCCCAGTTCTGGGGTGAATTACCCGCATCAGAGCTGTAGATAAAGCAGAATTTTGATTACTTGTAATATTATTGATAAGTGCCCCTGTAATGTTACTGGTAAGATTTTCAGTGACATTAAAACCAGCATAACCAAGAATAAAATCACCCCAGGACCAAAAAATACTTGAAAGTTTAGCTTTGACCTTCTTAAAAACTACATGAAGCAAGAAATAACCAGTTTGGTCTTTGATCCAATTGTACACAAAGAAACAGCAAACAGGCCACACAATAGCCCCCACCAAGTACAATAGCTGCTTTATTAGCTTCATTCTAATTCCCAGAGTTAATTAACAGTCACTCAAATGAATTTGCCCCACGTTGGGGAAGCCAAATAAAAGATGTGGTGGTTTGGCTGTTACCCGCCCCCCCACACTTTAGAAAGAACCCCAGCTAACTCAGACGGGCTCTGGGGAAGGAAACACAACCAATGTTTTCCTTTCATAGCCAATTATCTACTTTCTCTCACCAAAACATTCTAGCCTGCTTCAAACTAGCACACTGATGCAAGTACAAGTAGACAATACTGATTGGCTCAAAGTTATGGGTAAGGCACAGATAGGCTATTTTTCACCAAAACAACCTGTGGTACCACCCCAGAGGCTGGTAAGGGTCAACCCCCAGCAGGTGTGCATAGGGTGCTCACAGTGTCTCAGACCCAAGGTCTTTTTCCCAAAACAACGTCTCATGTTTACAGCTTATGCCCCTCTGGGGGAGAAATCTTCCCACATCTAGAAATGGCTGTCGCTATGCAGGCAGATGGGAGCAATGTTTTGACTCCTCGATTGATGGTCTTTGAGCCACAATTCTGTCCAAATGAGGGTTTTGCAAGAGGGCCTTGCAACCCTCCACCACAATATTGCCCCTACAAACAAGAGAAGGTATTCCCTGGAGACTTAGACAGGTCCCAAATATACTCACAATGCTGGTACTAGTTGTGAGAAGTCCTCTTGGTGTCTGTGTTTCTCAAGAAATCCTTCTGGAACTGTCATGTGTGATCCACATGTGCAGGGGAAGAAAACACCAGGAAGAGCGAGTGTGTTCTCTGGCAGACCCGTTCTATATCATGGCCCAAATATCCTGAGTCTAGACAATGATTATTGTATCATGTGCTGATTGTTAACAATATCACTCAATCTGCAGAGGGTCCAGATGATTGAAAAGTCTAGATAACAGAAATTTTAGGTAATATGAAAGCTATGCTAAGTGTTAGAAAATCTGTGTAAGGATAAGCAACGCTGATTCCTAAAATCTTCATAGAATCAACCAGGTTGGAAGAGACCTCCAAGATCATCCAGTCAAACCTAGCACCCAGCCCTATCCAGTCAACTAGACCATGGCACTAAGTGCCTCATCCAGTCTTTTCTTGAAGACCTCCAGGGACGGTGCCTCCACCACTTCCCTGGGCAGCCCATTCCAATGGGAAATAACTCTCTCTGTGAAGAACTTCCTCCTAATATCCAGCCTAGACCTACCCTGGCACAACTTGAGACTGTGTCTCCTTGTTCTGTTGCTGGTTGCCTGGGAGAAGAGGCCACCCCCCACCTGGCTCCAATGTCCCTTCAGGTAGCTGTAGACAGTAATAAGATCACCCCTGAGCCTCCTCTTCTCCAGGCTAAACAGGCCCAGCTCCCTCAGCCTCTCCTCATAGGGTTTGTGTTCCAGGCCCTTCACCAGCGTTGTTGCCCTTCTCTGGACACGCTCCAGCACCTCAACATCTTTCTTGAATTGAGGGGCCCAGAACTGGACACAGTACTCAAGGTGTGGCCTGATCAGTGCTGAGTACAGGGGAAGAATAATCTCCCTTGTCCTACTGGCCACACTCTTCCTGATGCAGGCCAGGATGCCATTGGCTCTCTTGGCCACTTCGGCACACGGCTGGCTCATCTTCAGCCTACTATCTATCAGTACCCCCAGGTCCCTTTCCTCCTGGCTGCTCTCCAGCCACTCAGTCCCCAGCCTATAGCCCTGCTTGGGGTTGTTGTGGCCAAAGTGCACAACCCTGCACTTGGCCTTGTTCAATCTCATCCCATTGGCCTCTGCCCACCCATCCAGCCTGTCCAGGTCCCTCTGCAGGGCTCTCCTACCTTCCAACAGATCAACACCTGCTCCCAGCCTGGTGTCATCTGCAAACTTACTGATGCAGGACTCAATCCCCTCATTCAGATCATCAATAAGATATTGAAGAGGACTGGGCCCAGCACTGATCCTTGGGGAAAACCACTAGTGACTGGCTGCCAACTGGATGTGGCACCATTCACCACCACTCTCTGGGTTCTGCCATCCAGCCAGTTCTTGATCCAGCACAGAGTGAATCTGTCCAAACCATGAGCTGCCAGCTTGGCTAGGAGCTTCTTGTGGCAGACAGTGTCAAAGGCTTTGCTGAAGTCCAAGTAGACTACATTCACAGCCTTCCCACATTCACCAGGCAGGCAACCTGATCATAAAAGGAGATCAGGTTGGTGAGGCAGGACCTGCCCTTCCTAAACCCATGCTGGCTGGGCCTGATCCCTTGGCCATCCTGTAGGTGCTTTGTGATGGCACCCAAGATTACCTGTTCCATGACCTTGCCTGGCACTGAGGTCAGACTGACAGGTCTGTAGTTTTCTGGCTCCTCCTTACGACCCTTCTTGTGTATGGGAATCACATTGGCCAGCTTCCAGTCTTCAGGGACCTCTCCAGTGAGCCAGAACTGCTGATGAATGATGGAGAGTGGCTTGGCCAGCTCATCTGCCAGCTCTCTCAGCACCCTAGGGTGGATCCCATCCGGTCCCATGGACTTGTGAGGATCCAAATGACGCAGCAGGTCCCTTACTGCTTCCTCATGGATTAGAGGGGGACTATACTGGTCCCTGACTCCATCCACCACTTCAGGAGTCCAGCTGTCCTGGAGACAACCTGTCCCACTCTTGAAGATTGAGGCAAAGAAGGTGTTAAGCACCTCTGCCTTTTCCTCATCCTTTGTCACTATGTTCCCCTCTCTATCTAACAAGGACTGGAGGTTGTCCTTGGCCCTTCTCTTGCCATTCAGATATTTAAAGAAACACTTTTTATTTTCCTTGACAGCCGTGGCCAGCCTGAGCTCCAAATGGGCTTTTGCCTCTCTAATTTTTCGTCTACAAGACCTAGCAACTTCCTTGAACTTTTCCTGGGACACCTCCCCTCTTTTCAAAGGTGATACACTCTCTTTTCAATCTTTAATTCCTTCAGTAGCTCCCTGCCCATCCAGTCTGGCTTCCTCCCTCGTCGTCTCATCTTCCAGCTCAATGGCACTGCCTGCTCCTGTGCCTTCAGGAGTTCTTTCTTGAAGTAGGTCCAACCTTCCTGGACCCCTTTGTTTTCAAGGGCTTTTTCCCAAGGAACTTTCTGAATTAGTTCCTTAAATAAGCTGAAGTCTGCCCTTCGGAAGTCCAGTGTGGAGGTTCTGTTAATGCCCCTCCTGGTTTCTCCATGTATTGAAAACTCTATAATTTCATGGTCACTGGACCCCAGGCAGCCTCCAACCACCACATTCCCTACCAGCCCCTCTCTATTTGTGAGCAGCAGGTCAAGCAGGGCTGCCCCCCTGGTAGGCTCATGTAACAGCTGGGATAGGAAGTTGTCTTCCACACACTGCAGAAACCTTCTAGACTGCTTCTTCTCTGCAGTGTTTAAGTCCCAGCAGATGTCTGGTAGGTTAAAGTCGCCCACCAGAACAAGGGCAGGTGATCTTGAGGCAGCCTCCAGTTGCTTAAAGAGTAATAAATCAACCTCTTCTTCCTGGTTGGGTGATCTATAACAGACTCCAACCAGGATATCGGCCTTGTTGGCCTTCGCCTTAAGTCTCACCCATAATGACTCAACTTGATCATCTTTGATTTCTACCTCCATGACATCCAGAGCATCCCTAATATACAGAGCCACTGCCCCGCCTTTTCTCCCTTGCCTGTCTCTCCTGAAGAGTCTGTAGCCACTGATTACAGTACACCAATCATGTGAGCCATCCCACCACGTTTCAGTGATGGCGACAATATCATAGTTTTCCTCCATCACCAGAGCTTCCAGCTCCTCTTGTTTGTTACCCATACTGCGTGCATTAGTGTACATGCACTTCAGCTGGGCTGCTGCTTTTACCCCTAGCTCTAGTCTACCGTCCTCAATTCCCTTTGATTTATCTCTGGTGCTGTCATGTTTAACCCCCTCCCCCTTCCATTCTAGTTTAAAGCCCTCTGAACAAGCCCAGCTAGCTTATGTGCCAGGGTCCTTCTCCCCTTCTGTGACAGTTGTATCCCATCTGCTGCTTGCAGACCTGTGGCAAGATGAAGTTCCCCAAGATCAAAGAATCCAAAGTTATGTTGGAGGCACCAACCTCTGAGCCACTTGTTCATCAAATATGCTTTCCTATTCCTCTCTGTATTCCAGCCTGTGACTAAGGGTATAGATGAAAAGACTACCTGTGTCCAGCGGCAGCGGCAGTGGCAGCAGCACGCCCAGCAGTGGCTCCCGGAGCAGCACGCCCAGAAGCAGCGGCCCCCCCGCTGGGAACTGCAGCTCGTCCCCCTCGTCCCCAGACAGAAAGGTTAACCCTTTCGCGTCTCCCACACGGGAGGCAAAACACTGAATTACTGTAATAGTGGCTCAGCAACTTTTGATGGTCAGCAGTCACGGGGAGAGCTACAGAAGCCCCCAGAATAAAGACCTGCTGCCTAGGTGAGCCACGTGGTCACTGACCACCTGCCCCAGTACAAAAGACTAACCTATAGGGGTAGTGCCAATGGCACGGGGTAAACCCAGAGGCTTATATGCCTGGGAATCCCTAGATGCAAATGGAAAAGGCCACTGGATCAGTGCACGGTGGATTGTCCCCAATTATTAATTGTCAAGCCTGGCCTTTATAGGTCGAGGCAAGTTTTGTCTCCTTACAGGTTAAGGTCGAAGCAGAGGACCAGTTCCTGACCACCTGACCAGCACCTGGGAAAGGGAGAGCCAGCTACACGAGAGATGGAGTCATATCACCGGGGTGGCCAGTGGATGATGGCATCAGGACCCACGGACTGTGACCTCCAGCCATGGATTCAGAGCATCTAAGGCTCTGCCATGAACTAGGTTGTTCTACCAGGAACAGAGCAATTTTCAAATTGACTGTGTAGCTTTATTTAATACTGTTTGGGGCTATTGTTGAGCCTTGTTAAGTATTGTTAAATATTGTTGGGGCGATTAATGTGTTATATATTGTTAATGTTGGAAAAGGCTAAGCTATATATATATTAATAGGTCATTAAATTGAAGGGGGATCACCTATCACTCAAGTTCTAGACAAAGATGCTCATTACCACCGGGGTGGGATGTCCTGGAATCCTGTACCCCTAAATTCCTCTCCTGCCCGGACTTCGGGGGGAAAGGGGAAAAGCCGCCTGGTTTCCCCCCCCCTCGCCTGCCCTGCAGCCGTGAAGGGGGGGGAGGACTGCCCCGTGAGTTCCCGCGATGGAGCCAGGCTGGGATTGGCCGTGCGCTTTCGCGCCTAAGGTGTGGTAACTCTGCCCTTTGTCTAGTGAAGGTTATAAATATTGGGGGTCTTCCTGCCTTTGGGGTTCCCGCTTTGGAGTTTTGCCTGTGCCTGGACGTATGTGTCTGCCGGAGCTCACACACTCTCCTCGCCTTGACTTCAGAGACCTTCAAAGGGATTGCTTTCCTATTGACACCTTTGTGTGCCTAACGACCCTTAACGACCTCTTAACGATTCACCTGCAGCCTTTGAAAGGGAGAGAGAGAGAGAGAGAGAGAGAGAGAGACCCCGCACGAGGAAGCCTGAGTGAGTTATTTGGCTTAGCTTAATTTAGTAAGAAACTGCTATTAATTAATAGCTAAAGCCTTTTCCAACTTCTGACTTCCAAAATAGTCAGATTATTGATAGTATCCCTGTAGTTTAATTCTCATGCGACTGAATCTGCTTATTAAACTAAATTAATCTTTGTATATATAGTTGTGGGGGCGGGTTTTTGGGAAAATAAAAATAACTATTTTTGATAAATTCCTGACTCGGCCACATATTAATTCCTGCTCTCTGCAACATCCCCTTAGCATAGGGTGACAAACCCTAACATCGCTTTTGTGCTCAGCTAGTACCTCCCTTCTGATACTGCTGTTGGATAGGCAAGTTATATTTATTCTTATGAAAGAACATGCATTTATGTTTCAATTGCATATTACACAGAAACTTTGAGTTAATGGAAGAAACTTAAAAGAAAAGTTAACTTCATCCCAGCCAGACTCAATACAATGCTATGGAATAAAGGATGGAGATTGCATTGGCTCTGGCTGGGATGGACTTAACTTTCCCCACAGCAGCCCTCATAGCTCTGTGCTTTGTATTTGTGATACTGAAATTGGGATTAAGCTTCTTTGCTGGGGTTTGGACAGAATTAAGAAGGCTGAAGTGAAGAAGAAAAGGGTAATGCTAAGGTCACTCTAATAATGAGCACAGCTGCAGGGAAGTGGTGTGCTAGTTTGAAGCAAGCTGGGATGTTTTGGTAAAAGAAATAGATAACAGGCAGTGAAATGAAAACAATTGATGTCAACTTCTCTCACAGTCACGCTGAGAACTCTGGGAAGAAGAAGAAAACTTTCTCCATTTTGTTTCTCACTCTTGCTTTTGCCTTAGACCTGGTCACATCTCAGTAACCTTGCTCCTACTAACCTTGCTCCCTGTATAGGGTTAACACTCCTGGGGGAGTGACCCTGAACCTGACCCTAGGGGTCTTGGCCCCTCCTCAGGGGTGGGCCACACTCCAGGTGATGGTTAGCCCACTCCCCCCACTTCCTGCGGTATAAAAGAGGAGCACTTCCTGCTCCTCGCTCTCTTGCTCTTTCTCTCTTCCTGCGTTCATGAACACACACACACTGATACTGCATACCAGCACAATACGTGGCAGCCACGAGGCAGAGACACCATCACACTACTCGGGTTGTATCCATCCCTGTTTGTATTTTGCTGTTTTCCCTTCCTTATCCTTTGTAAACTCCCCTACCTCCAATCCCTTTTTCTAAGTTATTGTTAAACTTTTCCTTTTTAACTTCCAAATCGAGTGAGATTGATTTATTTGGGTGTCCCTACCTTTATCTCTCTCCCTGTCTTTTGGGGAAAAGGAGGGGGAAGAGGGGAGGGCACTCTATAAATTCTATAAATTGTCATTGGGTCTACCAAATTTATAAGAGTCTCTGGGAACCTGCATTTGAACCCAAGACACTCCCTAACCTCTTGGCTGCACCTCTCTTCTTCCTGAGAACTGGGGTAAGGTTGAGAGGGCCGGGGGAGGTGTTGGGGTGGTTTGAGAGCCCCTCCTGGGGACTCAGGTTTCTGGGAGGGGAGTTGTGCTTTTGTATTGTTTATCCTTTGTATATTTCTGTATATAATTGTATACAACTGTATATATTGTAAATAGCTGCTTGTAAATTCTGCTAGCTGTAAATAAATTGCTTCATCTATATTCCCAGGGTCCGTCTGAGTTAGCTGGGGCAAAATCAAAGTGTGGGGGGGCGGGGTAACCCCCAAACCATCACAAGTGGCCTTGGGAAGGCTAGCAGAGAAGCTATGAAAGTTAGCTGCTATGAAAGTAGCTGAGCTGTGTGAGGGGGCCTTGAAGGGGTCAGGCTGGTCAGCCCTGGGAACAGCTGAATGCTTCTGTTTCAGAACCTATCAAAAGTACACATGTCTATATCGAATCCACTATATAAGTATCTGTGCTAGTTTGAAGCTAGGTAGAATGTTTTTGGTGAGAACTAGATTAACGGCTGTGAAAGGAAAACAGTGGTGATGTCTACTTCCCTCATAGGCCTGCTGAGATGTATAAGAACAAGAAATAAGAAATAAAACCATAGATAATCACTCTCTTCTGCTGCTGGCGAGCTCTGAGCTGGATCTCACTCTCTAACCTCAACCTCTATTAATGCCAGTGGAGCATCTGGGTAAAATGACTCTTTGTTCACCAATATGGTTAGATGGTCATAGTCCGCTTTATTTCCATGATGCAGAGACTTATAAGCATTCTTGCAAGAGGCGTGCACAACTTAAGATTGGTTACGTATAGAGGGTACAGGGTTACATGTAAGGCATGGATAGGGCAATATACCATAACAACCTGAGGGTCAGCCTCTGGGGATGGCTAACTCTGCCCACATGCAGCTGGCACTCCACCCCCTGCAGCAGCATGTGGGGGGAACTACCCAGCGCCTGGTATCTTAACTGCCAAGATGGATTCAAGGACGCTCCCAGTACGGGTTGCTCATGTTTATCATTTGTGTCCTCTGCTAGCAAGGCATTCTCCAACAACCCTCCATTTTCTTTTCTAATCCACTTTGCTTCCTAACCCCCCTAGCTGAACCCCTATTCTTCTTTGGGACTGGGGTAAGGTTGAGAGGGGCAGGGGACAGGTGAGGGGTGGTTGAGAGCCCCTCCTGGGGACTCAGGATTCTGGGAGGGGAGTTGTGTTTCTGTATTACCTTTTATCTTGTATATTTCTGTATATAACTATATACACTGTAAATACCTGCTTGTATATTGTGCTAGCTGTAAATATAAGCTTCATTCATATTTCCAGAGCCGGCTGAGTCTAGTCTGGGTGATTTCCAAAAGTGCGTGGGGGGGGGCAGGTAGCACCCAAACCATCACAGTACCACTCTTAGCTTCAATAAGCAGATTGACCTTCTATGCATCATATTGGTATAAGCTCGTGTCTTTCCGGTCTCTTGCACGGACTTTGAGGAACCTGGCATTTGGTGACCTACGGCATGGCTTCTCAGACTTTGAGGAAGGCCAAACACAGATTGCTTGGAGAACGCGAGAGGGCTTGCCCGTTGGCAAAAATAGCCAGGCCTATCTGAGAGAGGTAGGGTTGTGGATCCACATATAATTTACAGGCGAGCAATGGAAATGGCCACATCAGTGGTGGAAAGAGCTGCCATAAAAATATTAATGCAGCTTGTGGAAAATAGAGGCATTCCCCTGAAGGAGGGGGACTTAGTTAAGTTGTTGCTATGAAGTCAAAATAGACGGGATATTTAAGAGACTTAAGCCAGCTGTTTTAACAATGGAGGTCTGGCAAAACCAGGAGAAGATTTATGGAGGCTGTATCGGGAGCAGACTGTAAATCTGATGCAGAAGGATTGAGAAAGGGGAGGTCCGCATTTGGTGAAGAAGCAGTGCTGGTGGAGTGCTTTGGGTAAAATGACTCTTTGTTCACCAAGATGGTTAGATGGTCATAATCCACTTCATTTCAGTGATGCAGTGACTTATACGCACTCTAGCAAGAGGCATGCTCAACTTAAGATTGGTTACAGGTGATGATTGCAAGGTTACATGTAATGCGTACATAGGTTAATATATCATAACATTCTAAGGGTCAGCCCTCCAGACCACCTACTCCAGCCCCCTTGGCTATCTAACTCTGCCCACTGCAGCTGTGTGTGGGGTGCTCACTTGTTTACAGTTTGATTTCCTGGGCTAGCAGCATCCCAAGGACATTTCTCAGCACAGTTGCTCATGTTTATAATTTCTGTGTCCTCTGCTAACAAGAATTCTCCAACATATCCCTCTCTTTCTTTTGAGCAACCTGGGCTGATCTTTCAACTTTACATAGACTGTTCAACACAGGGGTAAATGATACAGCTACAAATCAATAGCGCTAAAACCACAAAGAGAATAAACCTGTTAGAGCTTTCATCAGTAGCATTAGTCTGGCAAGCTAACAACCCAAGCTTAGCTAACAATCCCAAAAGCTATTTCTGCAAGCGACAGTAAGTCATTCATTCAAAAACCCAAAAGTCCAGACGAACATCACAGTCAAAGGAGAGTGCAGGTGTGCCACATCTTCGCTGGCTCTGTGTGGCAATCTACTTGTAGATTCGCAGATCATTCATCTGTCCAGTATTTCTCCTCAGACTCCCATAGTTCTGGATTCACTTTATAATTCTCAGAAATCTCGATGTTCTCATCACACTCCTTAGCTATGAGCTGCGTCTGACTATTGTGCTTAAGAACTACGAACCTCTAAATACAATACAAAGATATGCCCTAGATGTTGCTTTCAGGCTATTATATTAGGCCTTTTCCCACAGTTCTTCATTTGCTTTTAGTATTTAGGGCAGTGTTTTTTTATCTCTTGCAGGGCCCTTGCAAGAGACAAAAGCCACATTTCCACCTTGTGTCAATTTGAGTGGGCTTTGGCCTTACAACAGGTGCTAAACTGAATCTATTCCATTAAACCACAATCACTGAAAACTCATGAAAATACCCAAACTCGTTAACCATGATCCAAACCTTATGATCCGTACACGCATAATCATCATGTCAGTGCTCCTTTCAAGTCCTTTCCACAATTCTGCCATCTGAGCAAGACTTCTGCTCACTTTAGGAAAAAACAGGTTGATCATAATCAGGCTGGTCTTCATCAAGGCCTGTGAAGATAAACGATCAAACACAAGCAAATACAAGAACAAATGCAGGCATATTCATTGCCTAGGCTAACAGATCCACTGGCCTAGTCTGTATAATGTAATTACAGAAATTTTGAAAAAAGAAAAATTTCTTCTGCTATCCTACTTTCCTCTAAACCCATTTTCTCCCTCTTTTTTTTTTCTCAATGATGCCCAGATATACCCAAGAAAAAAAATCCCATAATATCCTTATATCCTAAATTCCCAAAATTGTCATATTACAAACCCTTAGCCTTAACTTAATTCAAGAAGATAACAATACCATGGTATTCTTCAGAAAAAGAAAAAATCAGAATTGTCACAAGGCTCATTCCATTGTAATTAGAAGCTGCTTCAGTAAACTTCTATACTCCAAAATATGGTACCATCAAAAAAAGCCTTCAAAAATAGTCCTGTATTTATCTGTTTGAACAAGTTTATTGGGGGGAAGGAGCTGACTGGCGTGTCTTGGGTTCAAATGCAAGTTCCCAGAGACTCTTATAAATTTAATAGACCCAATGACAATTTATAGAATTTATAGAGTGCCCTCCCCTCTTCCCCCTCCTTTTCCCAAAAGACAGGGAGAGAGAGAAAGGTAGGGACACCCAAATAAATCAATCTCACTCGATTTGGAAGTTAAAAAGGAAAAGTTTAACAATAACTTAGAAAAAGGGATTGGAGGTAGGGGAGTTTACAAAGGATAAGGAAGGGAAAAACAGCAAAATACAAAACAGGGATGGATACAACCTGAGTAGTGTGATCATAGAATCATAGAATCATAGAATCAACCAGGTTGGAAGAGACCTCCAAGATCATCGAGTCCAACCTATCACCCAGCCCTAGCCAGTCAACTAGACCATGTCACTGAGTGCCTCATCCAGTCTTTTCTTGAAGACCCCCAGGGACGGTGCCTCCACCACCTCCCTGGGCAGCCCATTCCAATGGGAAATCACTCTCTCTGTGAAAAACTTCTTCCTAACATCCAGCCTATACCTACCCTGGCACAACTTGAGACTGTGTCCCCTTGTTCTATTGCTGGTTACCTGGGAGAAGAGGCCAACCCCCACCTGGCTACAATGTCCCTTCAGGTAGTTGTAGACAGTAATAAGATCACCCCTGAGCCTCCTCTTCTCCAGGCTAAACAGGCCCAGTTCCCTCAACCTCTCCTCATAGGATTTGTGCTCCAGGCCCCTCACCAGCTTCGTTGCCCTTCTCTGGACATGTTCCAGTACCTCAACATCTTTCTTGAATTGAGGGGCCCAGAACTGGACACAGTACTCAAGGTGTGGCCTGACCAGTGCTGAGTACAGGGGAAGAATAACCTCCCTTGTCCTACTGGCCACACTGTTCCTGATGCAGGCCAGGATGCCATTGGCTCTCTTGGCCACCTGGGCACACTGCTGGCTCATCTTCAGCTTACTATCTATCAGTACCCCCAGGTCCCTTTCCTCCTGGCTGCTCTCCAGCCACTCAGTCCCCAGCCTATAGCGCTGCTTGGGGTTATTGTGGCATAAGCGCGCGATGGATTGTCCCAGACTTCTGAGTTGCTTTCACACATTTCTTGTTTTGTAAATGTTTAATAAAGCTATTTGTTATTCAGGGGGTGGGTATATAGGGATTGATCTGTCTTAAACTGGTTTAGATTATAGTTATGTTTATGTATTAGTTACATTGTTTGTATGTTTTTAAAGTTTAGAGGTATTGTATATATAATAGTTGTGTATAGTTTGTACATTCCATTTCTTTTTCGATTTTCTGGCCTATGAGCCAGGGGGTGGAATATGTCGTGGAAGGGATCAGAGCCCTTTTGCCTTATTGCAGAATATTCATTTGTACACAAAATTGTGGCTCAGAGGCCTTCCATCGAAAAAGCCAAAACAATATTTCCTATCTGCTTGCACTGACGCAGCTGCTGTACCAGCAGGCGTACAGGCCTTGAGAGAATCTCTCTCTCAGGGAAGCAAAGACATAAACATGGCTATGTTTTGGAAAAAGGGTTCGAATTCTCAGACACGGTGACCACTCGACAAACATCTGCTGGGGGCTGACCCCTGGGTGGTTCCATAAGTTGTTTTTGGTAAGAATTAGCCAATTGTATAGGTTGATTACAACTTTGTACCAATCTGTAAAGTTAACGTGAGTCTGACTGAGTTGGTTGAACACGCCTCTTCTGAAATACTATAAAAAATGTACCCACTTGTACCTCTTGTTCCTTACCTCTTGCTCCTTACCTTAACTGGCCCCTCGCTCTCTACCCTGTGCCTCTTTTGCTCGATACCCTGATCGCTGATCATACACGCACACACCCGCGGCATTCGCATCGCAAACAACCAGCTCAAGACTGCACCGTTCCGGACAAGGGCCCGATCCTTACGAGCCCCGGGAGTCAGCATTCAGCTCGACCGGACCCGTGGAGCCTCGGACGACGCGCCTTAAAATCCATAAAGACTTTGAAACTTCTCTGAACTGCATTTGGGACAGTGAGTAATTGATAAACTTCTATTTGAAACTGAATAACTTCTCAAGACTTCAATGGACTCTCTCATATCATAGACTCTCTTCATTTTAGTCATTCTGTATATTAAATCTCAACTACGAACCAAGAATCTACGCGGGATAATTACAAATAAGTTTGGGGAAGGGGATTTCTAGTGTATAATATTAAATTACTTATACCTTTTTACAAAACATCGGCCTCGCATATCATTACTTCAAACCTCCCCCCCTCCCCCAAACAAACTTTCCCGTCCGAGACACCTCGGCACGGGTCACTGCCTTCTCTTCTGCTGGCCTTCCAAAGTCAGTGCCCTCTGGCCAGTTGGTGATGACCTCTACAATGCCTGGGCGCTCGAGAGTCCCCATCCTAGCCCTCTGAGTTATCAGAGCCATCCACTAACTCCAAGTGGCATCTGTGGCATGGTGCGGAGTTGAACCCTTCCCTTTAAACATCCAAGTCAGGACTGGATGCCTTGGAGCTAAAAGGAGTGGTGACTCCATCCCAATCACCTCAGAGGCAGCTCTAACTCCCTCATAGGCAGCTAGGATTTCTTTCTCTGTGGGGGTATACTTGCTCTCTGAGCCTTTGTACGCCTTGCTCCAGAACCCTAGTGGGCGGCCTCGTGTTTCATCAGGAGCTTTCTGCCATAGGCTCCAGCTAGGACCATTCTCACCGGCTGCTGTGTAGAGAATGTTCTTAATCTCTGGGCCGGTTCGAACTGGTCCCAAGGCCATGGCATGGACCACCTCTCGTTTGATCTGGTCAAATGCCACCTGCTGCTCAGGTCCCCACCCAAAGTTATTCCTTTTTCTTGTAACGTCAAAGAGGGGTTTCACAATTTGACTGTACCCGGGAATGTGCATCTTCCAAAAGCCCACAAACCCCAGGAAGGATTGTGTCTCCTTCCGGTTAGTGGGTTCCACCATAGTGGCCACTTTATTCACCACATCCATAGGGATGTGGCGTCGGCCATCCTGCCATCGAACTCCCAGGAACTGGATTTCTCTGGCAGGCCCTTTCACTTTGCTTCTCTTAATGGCAAACCCAGCATCCAACAGGATATTAATGATCTTCTCACCCTTCTCGAAGACCTCCTCTGCTGTCTCACCCCATACAATGATGTCATCGATGTACTGCAGGTGTTCCGGAGCTCCACCCTTCTCCAGTGCAGTCTGGATGATGCTATGGCAGATTGTAGGGCTGTGCTTCCACCCTTGAGGCAGTCTGTTCCAGTGGTACTGGACTCCTCTCCAGGTGAAGGCAAACTGTGGCCTACATTCTTCTGCAATGGGGATGGAGAAGAAAGCATTAGCAATGTCAGTTGTGGCATATCATTTGGCCTCCTTCGTTTCCAGTTCATACTGCAGCTCCAACATATCAGGCACGGCTGCGCTGATTGGAGGAGTCACTTCGTTCAGGCCTCGGAAATCCACTGTAAGTCTCCATTCCCCCGTCTCCTTTCGCACTGGCCATATCGGGCTGTTGAAGGGCGAGTGGCTCTTGCTGATGACAAGCTGCTGCTCCAGGCGGCGAATCAGCTGCTGTATGGGTAGCAGGGAGTCTCTGTTGGTGCGGTATTGCCTGCGATGAACTACATGAGAAGCAATGGGTAACTTAACATCTTCCACCTTGTGGGTACCAACCACGGAAGGGTCATCTGACAAGCCAGGCATGATAGACAGCTGCTCTTTGTCTGCAGCCTCTACAGCTGCTATGCCAAAAGCCCACTTGTTCCCCTTCGGATCTTTAAAGTACCCTTCCCGGAGAAAGTCGATCCCCAGGATGCAAGGTGCATCAGGGCCAGTTACTATGGAGTGCTTCTCCCACACATTCCCGATGAGGCTTATCTCAGCCTGCAGCACAGTCAACTCCTGAGACCCCCCTGTGACTCCTGCAATGGTAATAGTTTCTGCCCCCCTGTGGCTGGAGGGGATCAGAGTGCATTGGGCACCGGTGTCTACCAACGCTCTGTACTTCTCGGCTTCAGAAGTGCCAGGCCATTTCACAAACACGTCCCAATATACTCTGTTATCCCTGGCCTCCGCCTGGCTGGAGACAGGGCACCTCTAATTCTGAGCAGTGTGACCGCATGAGGCACATGGACCTGAGTTACTGGCTTCACCACCCCTTGGGCGAGAGGGCTGCCTGCGGGACACTGGGGCAACCCCTCTTCTGGAGGAGTTATTCCCTGTGTTTGTCCCCTGCAGTTCCCTTACCCTGGCCGATAGAGCTGAGGTGGGCTGGCCATGCCATCTGTCCATGTTTTCCCCATGGTCACACAGTGTTCTCCAGAGTGACCCCCTGTGTGTACCCTGTCTGCTCTGGGCTGGTCTCCTGCGGGGAGGAGGAGGAGCACGGCGGCGTGTGTTCCTTACAGCTGAGACTTGCACCCATTCTGAAGGTGAAGAGCAGTCATCCTCTGCCTTCTGCATTTCAGAGAAAGAGGCTTTTAGCTCGTTCACTTTTTGGGTGAGGGTCTCTACAGTGGCAATTAAGGTTTTCCTCGACAAACTGTCTTCAAACTGTCTTAGGTCATTCACAAACTCCCTGATTGTGGGAAGGTTGTTGGGGTCTCTGCCCAGCAGCAGTGCTCCCAGTGTAGGGGCATATGTGGAAGGAGCACACTGGGTCAGTTTCTTTAAGAGGGCTGGCTTCATGCGGACATCATCAGGGTCCGAGGGCATCTGGCCAGCTCCATAGATTATTTCCTGTACCGACATTTGCCTCAGGTATGAAATCCCCTGTTCCATATCTGTCCATTTAAGGGGATGGAAAATCATGTCATCCTTAGTCGGGTACCTGTACCTCACAGCTATCAGAAGCCTGGCCCAAAGTGAGTGGGTACCATCGAGCCTCCCCAGCTCTTTATCCACACCTCCATCCCTCGACAAGGATCCCAGCTGCTTTGCCTCCCTCTGATCTCGGTCCACGGTTTCTGCTCCTGCATCCCAACATTTCAAAAACCAGGCTAAAAGGGACTGTCCGTTTGCCCTTGCATACTCCTGCCTTGTGTGCCTGATTTCCTTTCTGGGCGTGGAGCTGATAAGGATAACTCCATTATCAGGTCCATTTCCAGCTGGTTGCTGTTGCTGGGGGGTGCTGGTTCCCGATGAGGTCCCTTGCCCTGGATCTGTGTCTGTGGGAGGGTTCGGGTTTGATCGGGCTGGCCGCATGGTAATTGGAGCAAGATGGAGGGGGCTGGGCTGTGGAGGCAGGGTCCGGGGGGCTGCCCTGGGCGGGACCGGGGGCGGAGTTCGGGGCGGAGCCGCGCTAGGGGCGGTGCCTGCACTCGGGGCTGCTGGACCCGTTGGACCGGTCTGACCTGTCGCCCACCCCCCGCAGCTGCAGCTCGGGCAGTGTGCACCACCCCTCCCCCTAAGCATCCTAATGGCGGCGCCCACCCAACATTTCCACATGTTCAGAGCTACATTGTTAATTCCCAAACCCACATTTAAACACAGTGAAATAACAGCGATCCAGTACCATTTCTCCCCCAAAATATCTGGAGCTTCTGTGCCCCAAAACGTATACTCAGATTGATTCCATGTTCCAGAAACATTTCTAAACACAGTGAGATTACTAACAGAATTCAGGAAATAGGCATAGACTCGGACAGGCAAATGCTTAGAATATTCCCAGACCATATCAATGACAATCCAGAAGACATGGTAACTTATAAACTTTAACAGCCAGGACCAAAACAGCCATGCAAAAGCGTGAATGATTAAGACTCTCAGAATATCCATTTTTTAACTTCCAAAATCTTCTCTGAAAAAATTCTTTCTACCTAGCCCCACATTGGGCGCCAAATAAATTGTCTTGGGTTCAAATGCAAGTTCCCAGAGACTCTTATAAATTTAATAGACCCAATGACAATTTATAGAATTTATAGAGTGCCCTCCCCTCTTCCCCCTCCTTTTCCCAAAAGACAGGGAGAGAGAGAAAGGTAGGGACACCCAAATAAATCAATCTCACTCGATTTGGAAGTTAAAAAGGAAAAGTTTAACAATAACTTAGAAAAAGGGATTGGAGGTAGGGGAGTTTACAAAGGATAAGGAAGGGAAAAACAGCAAAATACAAAACAGGGATGGATACAACCTGAGTAGTGTGATGGTGTCTCTGCCTCGTGGCTGCCACGTGGTGTGCTGGTATGCAGTATCAGTGTGTGTGTGTAGAGTGAACGCAGGAAAAGAGAAAGATACAGGAAACTCCTCTGTCTTTTATACCACAGGAAGTGGGGGGAGTGGGCTAACCATCACCTGGAGTGTGGCCCACCCCTGGGGAGGGGCCAAGACCCCTAGGGTCAGGTTCAGTGTTACTCCCCCAGGAGTGTTAACCCTATACATGGCGTTAGCCTACAAGCTCTATCATTCCCTGTCCTAGTCCAGAATATGGTTAGTGACTTGTAATGTGGATTTCAGTGCCCATGCTCTTGCTGAGAGAGGCAATGCATCTGAGTTCTAGTAATGTGTACTAGTCTGTCCTGTTTGGAGATTTCTGTGTCTGTATGATTTTCCACTCATTGTCAGTGGGACTGGCATCTCTGCTATTGCCAAGCAATTTCCCTCTCTTTCTTTTGCCACCGAGCAATGGGTGCCTAGCCCGTAGAAGGAATTAACCAGTAAGGCGACGGGTGAATACCCCAGTCAGGAACTATTAGCTATCATTTTGAGTGCAAATGTCATTATCAGGTGGCTAAAAAGATGCATCTGTGTGTGTCCATGCCTGTAACAGAGGCAGAAATGGTTCTAAGTCTTCATTGTTATTCTTACTATTTTTTTCCTTAAACTTTTTGACATCTGGCATTATACTCAAGTCTGTGTGTAAGTCAATCTCCTGAGGTCTGACTCTGGCCTCAGTAATTTTCCAGCTTGTCATAAATAACAAGCATAAACTTGCGTTCATGCAAGTTAAGGCTTTAATAGGGTTGCAAGAATCAAGCAATGTACAGGCCTGGGTGCGTGGGGAGGCTCGGCTCTACCCTATCGCACACCTTTTGTTTTCAGTTTTCTCTTTTTATACCCTATTCTATTACATATTCATTACTAATTCTAAGAAAAGGTTGGGTTTTGCTTATCAGTTCTAAGAATGGGAGGTGTCTCTTCCACGCATGTCTCTTTTTACGTGGTGGTCTTCAGGGATGAAGTAAGGGGTCTTCAGGGATGAAGTAAGGGGTCTTCCTCAAGTGTCCGCTTCATGAACTCCAAACTAGTCCTCCGTTTGCTCATGTGCAAAGGCTGTCTCTTCCACCTGCCTCACTCCTCCACCAAGCTTTCTAGCTTCTAATTATTTACTGCTGTTATCTTAAGCCAAGTGTATGCTTCTGTGATGGCTGTGCAAGGAGGAGTGGAGCTCCATTCAAACCCCCCCTTCCTCCCTGTCCTGGGCCTCCTGCCACGAATTGATCGGATCAAATATATATTTCTCACAATCCCCCATTTGCTTTTTGATCAGATTGATTCGTGTCTTAGCTTCAAATCGGGCAATTACTCTCTCTAGAGAGTTTAACTCTATCTTTTGTCCTTTCTTTTGTCGCCTCAATAATCATTATAGGTTGGGGTTTGGTTCTCTCTTCTGGGTTATCGGGTACAATGGTTACTTGCATCCCTTGCACAACCATCGTGATCAATCTTACAAAACATGGAATGAGACAGGGTACAATTAATACCACAATCAACACTCCCCCTCCCACCAAAGCCAGTTTAGTAAACCAATCACTTACTCCCAAGTTATTCCACCAATTCCCTAAGTTTATCCCATTCCAGGTTTGTACCGGAACGTGAGCAGTTTTCTTCATCTCTTTTACCAGTTGGTTAACAGCATTTCCTTCATCATCTATTTCCAGGCAGCAGTTGGTTAGGTTGAATTTCCCACACACACCCCCTTCATGAGCTAGTAAATAGTCTAATGCTAATCTATTTTGATATATAGCAGTTCTCATTTGAGTATTTTGCTTCGCTACTAGGTTCAAGGCATCTCCAGTTTTGTTTACAATTAGTTCTACTACTGCTTGCAGTCTAATTATCCTATTAAGCATATATATTGGAGTTCGATAACCCCAAGATCCATCTTCTGCCCATGTTGCAGGATCATAATAGGCAATAATTCTTTAGGAGGCCACTCGTTGTCTTTCCAATTTCCTACTTGGAGATCCCTTCTGGCCCTTCTTAACTCATCAGTCTCAATGTACAGCTGTACGCCTAACTTCTCTCCCTTGGAGATAGGCAACAGGAAGAAGCTGGGTCTAATTGTTCCCAATACACATGATCCTACCCAATTTTTTGTTAGGTGAGCATATGCTACTCTCCCACATATCCAATAATATCCACTCGGGGCTGGCCACCCATTTATGATTGTGCTACCATTAGTCCAGTTTCTCAATTGGAATGGCATTTCCAAAGGAGTGCCCTATCTTTCCCATGTATTTTTAGTTGCATTCCACTCATAACCGCCTTCACATTCCAAATTCCCTACAAATTGACCATCACCCAGTCTTTGCCAACAACTCCTTCCAATTATACTGGTTTGTAGGACCCACTGCTGCTTTCTGTGACCTCTCTCCACTTTCCAGGTGTTGGGATCAGAGATGTTTGCTTCCATTGATTCCCAGGGCCATCGATCTCCTTGATTGGTGCCTCCACAGACATAACAATTGGTTACATTGAAGGATTTTGCAATATTCTCAGACAAATTTACAAAAATATTTTTAGCAGCTGTTGGAATTTCATACTTAACTCCTGATTCTATTTCATGATAAAATGAATGAAATGCCAAATGTTGTGATTTTCTCTACGATACTGGCAGCATTGGCCAGGATCCTCTGGGCAAATGTATTTTTCTTGCACACCATAATAACATCTCCACCCTATATTCCCACAATTTGAAGCACCGTTGTTGTCAATAGCCTGGCTAGCATCAAAAGTGACCCACAGGGGTTGGCTGTGGTCGGTGGCCCTTTGGCTTTTTCCTAACAATTTTCCTTTCCCATCATTTGCCCTTATTTCTACCCACCATAGATAGGCTCCTTCCTTTGGATCATAACAAGTGATTTTTCCCTTCTCATTACATCTGGCATATTCTGTTTGGTTGTGATAACAGGGATCTAACTTCTGTCCTTTACACTCATAAATTGTATGGTATACCAACGTTTGAGACACAATTTTGCCCCTCCGAGTTGCAGCAATGCAGTCACTGCAGTTCTGGTCTTGTTCCAGGGCTAGGAGGCTTAACCCAGATATGCACAGCAGAGGTCCGGTCAGGGCCATGTTACTCGGCGGTCACAGCCCAGAGGGGTTGCAGCCCTCGGCAGACCTTCTTCAGCCGCAGCACTGGTTCCCACTCCGGTCTTGCCCTCTTTTGATTTCCTTGGGTGCCTCTCACTGCCCTTTTGCTTTTCTTGATATATGTGTCTCAAATTAAAATAAAATCTTCAACTAAACAAGCAAACAACAAAACCCCTAAACCAAACAAAACAAAATCCTCCAATTTTTCCCCACTAAACAATCCCTCTTGTTTTTAACAATTTCAACACCTTTTGTCAGGTTTGAGTATTGGTTCTGAAGTCCCAATTAGTCCCCTAGGAGTGATAAGTGTTTAGAAATTCCACCAGTGCTTATCTTATTGTCTCCTTAGTGTCACTTTTGTTTCTCCTGGGTCCGAAGTCACTTGCCACTCCTGGACAGGTCCTTTTACTCGTGAGGCTGTGTCCGTCTTTTTTCTGCTGTTCTGAGCGCCGTTCCTGTGGTGAGCAGCACAAGAAAAGGGCCTTCCCACAGAGTTAACAAAGTCTATTCTTTTCAAGTCTTTATCCGTAAGGTATCAGCGCAGGACACGCCCCACCCAACGAGAGACTCCCTAGTCTCCCTAGGTGAAGCTCTTAACAGAGTTGACTTAATTACTTTGAATGGGCCTGTAAGTGCCTTTGTTTCAGCTTAAAGTCAAGCTAAGCACAAACCCGAATCCACCTCCCAAACCCGGTACAATTTCACAATTGACTGGTGAGCTCACAGATCTCTAGTCTTCACCTTCCCTACTCAAAAATCAATTTTGCCGCTTCTGCTCTTCTTCCAATCTATCTTTGAGATCTGCCACTTCATCCTTTAAAGTTACAATATGCCCTTGCAGGGAATCTACCAGATCCTGCAAGGAGGAAATGATTTTATTCTCTCGTCCATTTTGGCTTTGCTTTTCATCTCTCGAAGCGGCGAAACACGCACCCAAAACTACACAGATGAAAGCTTTGCCCTTTCCCGACTTGGCCCGTGCCTCCTTCTGCAGGGCCACAATCCGCTCCGTCACACTCTGAAAGTTACTCCAGTTCTCATGGGCCCAGCCCAGCCCTTCCACAGACGGGCGAGCTCCGTGAGCTTCCAACAGACACAAAAGCCTCTCCGCCGTGGCCATTGCCTTTAAGGTAAAAGCTTCACGGGGAGGTCACAACAACACAAAAGACCTTATACCTCAAAATCTTCCCTACAAAAACCACTCAAGGAAAGCTCCCCCACAAACACTGTTCCCTAGGAAACACGCAATAAATTCCTCCAGGGAGATCCCACCAAGATCTAGCTTCTTGAAGAGGACAGTAACACTTTTCCCCATGGGGACACATTTTACAACAAAGAAACTTCTCAGTTTTGTTTTTTCTAATTAATTTTGAGGTAAAACGTGTCCCTTGATCTGAATCAATATGTTCCACTTCCCCATATCTTGGTATTTTCCAATAATACCTTTACCACAATATGTGCAGTTGCTCTGCTCACTGGGTAAGCTTCCACCCATTGGGTTAGGTGACCTACTATAATAAGTATTTTACCCTTTTGCAATATCCTTCTACCCATTGTCTACAATATCCAAGAAGTCCCAATAACTGCCTGACTTCCTTCTTATTTTCTGGAGTCTCAAACCCCAAGATCCCAGATGTTCTTTCAGGGTCTTGTTTCTTTCCCCTTTGCTCAACCAATGCACTAAATACTTTACTTCTTATTCCACAAATTGTAACTTCTGTTTTTGACACCTTAAGTCCTTTTGCTCCAAAAAAAAATTAGAGTCTGTATGGTGGCTTCTCGGACTGCCTCTTCAGTTTTTCCTGCTATTCTGTAACAATTTTAACACCTTCTCCAATGTTTGACCAAATAAGTTGGGGGATTCTGTAAATCCCTGGGGTAATGCCGTCCACCTTAACTGTTTTCTTCTCCCTATCTATGGATCTTCCCATTCAAATGCAAAGGAATCCTTTGATCCCTTCTTTAGTGAACAAACCCAGAGGGTCAATCCCTGTCCCATTGAAATTCTGGAGGTAGTTTGTTTCTTTGTAGGTCATGCTCTGCCTCCAGTAATAATAACAAATCATTTAGACAAATTTTATTCTCTGCTTCCATTTCTACTTCCTTTAAAACAGGTACTTTAAATGGTTCTACTTTAGTTCCTGTGTCCACTAAAAAAAACTCTTCTTCCTCCTTATGGGACCTATTAATAATTTATCAAGGGCTCAGTAGATGATGGGGTCCCCAAAAGATACAGCCCCTGACTCCCCTAGTCTTCCTCGAATAATTTCTCATCCTGTGTCCTTTTGCAGCAATATTGCTGGATATGTCCCTTCTTATTGCAACAATGACACACAGGAGTTTTTTTTTTTTTTTCTCTTGAATTCTGATTCCCCAGAGGCCCCTTGGGCCCCATCCTTTTTAATTCTTTAGTTGTAGTTTGTACTTTCCAACCCTCCCTCACTGCTGTTACAAGGATCTTTAGCTCTTGCTCTCTATTTTTCTGCATCCCTGTGGACAGATACTTTCTGGGCTTCTCTAAGGAACTCCTCTGATCCCTCTCCTGCCGTTTTGCCACTGGATTGAGATCTATTAAACTCTTTTTCAGCCTTTCCATCTAGTCTCCCAGCCACCCCTCAGGGATCATCCAATAACGTTCTGCCCCCTGAAGGGACTTCCCTTAGTGGGTACAGGTCAGCCCCAACATTCTCCCTTGTAACATTAGATGGCACTGGGACTGGAGCCGCCGGGAAAAAAAAAGGAAGTCGAAGAGAGACGAGCGGCAGCAGCAAGGGAGAGGCTGGAACGGGCAGTGAGTTCCAGCCTAAGGGCTAGAGCCCTAAGGGCTCCCGTTCCTCCCTCGTCTCCCGAGCATACAGCTCTGTAACTTTTCTTTCTGCTTATAGTTCCCAGAGCTCAGCATATTTACCCTCCTCCGGGCTAAACGTTTTCCTGTTTCTCACACACTCTACCAGGGCTTGACAAACCCAGTCCTAAACACTCAAACATAGGCCACTGAACATGTGGACGTACTGGTTCCTTTGGCCATATTCTCATACAATAATGGACTAATTTCATTTTTGTTTTTGCTTTTCTGGGGCCTTTATCATTCCAATATTTAATCATTAATCTGGTAATTTTGTTTTGCTCCCTCTGTTAGGGTCTTGGGTCCTCAACTTGACCCATCTTTCATGACTGCCTAAAGAGTGTCATGCAGGGGGCTAAACGACCCTCCTTTAACCCACCCACGAATCCTATAGGAATCGCTTTGAATCCTTTACCGGCCAAATCCCTCGCGGGAGTTTGGAACCGCGGCTTATCGGACCTCCGCACTCGCTTCGGAGTCAGACTCCGTCTCAAACACACTCTTTCACACCAGGCAGTTGAATCCCACCCAACCGAACGGCTTTCGCAATACTCACGACTCTGTCGTCCTCGCTCGGGTCTGTGCACACAGAATTAAGGGTCTATAAAAACGGCTGCAGCCTCATCAGGGAGCTCAAAAAAAATTTTATTGGTTGATTCCGGCAGAGTTCAGGATATCACCAGCCCCGTATGGCTCTCCCCAGGGAGCCACCAAAAAAGGTGGGGCGCCCCTCCCTAGGTGAACCCCCAGGGTCTAGTGATATCCCGGACGAGCCCCCAAGTTGTCATAAATAACAAGCATAAACTTGCGTTCATGCAAGTTAAGGCTTTAATAGAGTTGCAGGAATCAAGCAATGTACAGGCCTGGGTGCGTGGGGAGGCTCGGCTCCACCCTATCGCACACCTTTTGTTTTCAGTTTTCTCTTTTTATACCCTATTCTATTACATATTCATTACTAATTCTAAGAAAAGGTTGGGTTTTGCTTATCAGTTCTAAGAATGGGAGGTGTCTCTTCCACGCATGTCTCTTTTTACGCGGTGGTCCCTCTGGTGGTCTTCAGGGATGAAGTAAGGGATCTTCCTCAAGTGTCCGCTTCGTGAACTCCAAACTAGTCCTCTGTATGCTCACGTGCAAAGGCTGTCTCTTCCACCTGCCTCACTCCTCCACCAAGCTTTCTAGCTTCTAATTATTTACTGCTGTTATTTTAAGCCAAGTGTATGCTTCTGTGATGGCTGTGCAAGGAGGAATGCAGCTCCATTCAAACCCCCCCTTCCTCCCTGTCCTGGGCCTCCTGCCACGAATTGATCGGATCAAATATATATTTCTCACAATCTCAAAACACTTCCAAGGCTCTGCTGCTTCCAGGGAGAGAAAAAAAAAAAAATCAAACCTGCAGAGATAAGGGAGAGAAGGAAGGAGGCGAAAGGGGGGGGGAACGGGGCCCGACGGGCCTCTCCGCAGGTGGAGGGGGGGGGGAAGGGGGGAAGAGGAGGGGGAGGGCCATCCCCAGCACCGCTGGCATCCTCTGTTCTCCATCTTGCCCAGCCCCAAGCTGTTTCAGCTCATCAACCACTTGTTGTTTCTGTCCTTCCTTCTCCCTATACTCCTATCCTGATCTTTAGCATGAAAGCTACCCTGAAAACTTTTAAACTGCTGTCTCTCAGACTCTTCAAGACAGACAAACAGCGAGAGAATCAAGGCAAAGAGCCAACAGTCTGTGTTCTCGGCTGCGGGGTGCGGTCCGCTGAGCACAGGGCGGGTGGGCGGAGGCGGGGAATGGGCTCCTCTGACCTCCGCAGGCAGGGGGGGACGGGCGGCTCGCACTCCCAGACGACTCGCCGCTGGAGCCGCTCTCCCAAACCCCATCCCCCAGAGTCGGCGCTGTTCATCCCTGTCTCTTTGGTGTTGTCCCGTGGATACGATAGTTGGGGGCACGGGGGGCCGCACCTCCGGATGGCGAGCCGGACCATCAGGGTCCTCAGCAGAGTACCCGAGCGGTTTATTAGCAGCACCCAGCAAGTCAGTTTGTACGCAAGGCTGTAGTAGTTCTAAGAAAGAGTTTAAACTGAAAAGCTTGTTGCTTCCACCGGACGCCATTTTGCTCCGAAAGCTGGTGGGCGGGTTCCGAGTTTTCCGGCGTGGGCGCCTCTGCCATTGCTTTTTTCTCTCTGCTTTTCGTGCCTCTGTCCCTTTGTAATAGGTAATTGTAATTGTTTAATCAAGAAACATTTTAATAGAGTGTTAAGTATGCCTAGCTGCAAACGGTAGTGTAGATACAGCTGTTGTAAATCAGGAAATATGCCTAACTGTAGAGGTAATGCTATATATGGTAATGTGCAAACAATAAGCTAGCTAATTGCTAAAAATTTCAAGGACTAAGCTTTAGGTACATCCTTAATTTTGAGATAAGAGAGAACATGCCACATATGGGACTCGGGACATTAATCAGTCATATTCCAAGGACTAAGCTTTAGGTACATCCTTAATTTTGAGAAAACATGCCACATATGGGATTCAGGACGTTAACCAGCCAAAGGAAGTCCATATTTGGAGACGGGTTAATGAGAGGACACCTGAGGAGGACTGCTTACTTCATCCTCAACGACCACCAGAAGGGAAGGAAGACCCTAACCCAAAAGAAGGAACATGCGCAGAAAGAATGGATTTATGTAATTTGCGGGGTGGAACAACGCAGACAACATAGTATAAATATAGGCTAATTAAGAGACTTGACACGGCAGTTGGCGGAGCGGTGACTCCCCTGTCGTCCAGCGCTGTAACTTTGCTCATATTCTACTTGCCTAATTGAATAAATTTGTAATCTGGACACTTTGATTTTGAGTCATTCTCAATTTATAACACCTTCAGTAACGTGCTGTTACTGGTTAAAAACCGAAAGTCTCTGTCCTGCATTGCATGCTGTCGTTGGCGGGGGTGCAGTGGGGGGGGCTGCACTTCGGTCGATAAACAGACCCGGCCGATTGCGGAAGAAGGCGCCGCAGCAGCCGGCAGATTCACCACAGCTGGCAGATTCGACACGGCACACCGGGCTGCAGCCGAGCTGCCTTGGCAGTCCTGAAAAACTTTTTCAAACTGAGAAGGTTTTGCGTCTGCTGCCGAGTACCTATGGCAGTCGCCATTACGGGGTGGTGGGGAGTCGCTACAGGCAGCCACCATTACGGGTGCTGGTCGGGGGCGGTTTGCGGTGACGCACGGCAGCCATCGCCCTGTTGGCAGGATTTTTTATCCGCTAAGGCAATGATTTAAGTCTCGCCAGGCGGATTTGAGCAATTTTAACAGCTTCTACAGTCAGCAGCAACTCAGTCCCAAGCGTGTCTATCCCACGTCTCTCCCAGCACTCCGGCTAGACCGATATAAAGTCCTCTAGCCTCCTATGCGCTCACCCCACAGAGCTTAAGCAAGTCTGATGGAACGTCTCTCCCGGAGAGTAAAACACGTCAGCGGGGACAGTGCCGCATCAGATTCCATGTCGGCCTTACCTGTACACTCGGGGAATTCACTCGCGATGTGAATGTCTGGCTATCACCTCTGTCCTGAGGTAACGGCCCCCGGTCCAGCGGCACCGATGACGATAGTTTTTTCGATATGAACGCAGTCCTTCCCACAGCCAGCCTGCCTCGGTCTTAGCCGAATGCCTGATTCACTGTTCAGGCGCCATTTGCCAGTGGAGCACTTTGGGTAAAATGACTCTTTGTTCACCAAGATGGTTAGATGGTCATAATCCACTTTATTTCCGTGATGCAGTGACTTATATGCACTCTAGCAAGAGGCATGCTCAACTTAAGATTGGTTACAGGTGATGACTGCAAGGTTACATGTGTGGGAAGCTTACTCCTGCAGCGAAGCATGAAATGTAAACATCAGACCCTGTGATGAGAAGTGTCCTTGGAGCCTTGAGGCTCCCAGGGGCCTAAGCTGGGAACCATGAGCAACCCACGCACAGCTGTCAGGGGGTGGAATCTGCCGGCCCCTGGGGCGGGCACAGCCCAGGGGGCTGACTCTGGCCAGCCCCCCTGGGTGGGAGCCTTAAGATGTTTACTGTAAGCTAACCTATCTCTGCCTTACACTTAACCTGGAGCCAATCTGTACCTTCCACTTGTACCAATCTTAAGCTAAGTTAGTTGTCTACACCCCCTTTGGGGGCTATAAAGGTCGTTGCATCGCCCTAATAAATCGCACTGCTGCGCAGAAGCCACAGAGTCAACTCTCAGTGCCCCGATCTCTCGCCGCACCAGTCTCCGTCCTCCGACAACATGTAATGCATGCATAGGTTAATATATCATAACATTCTAAGGGTCAGCCCTCCAGACCACCTACTCCAGCCCCCTTGGCTATCTAACTCTGCCCACTGCAGCTGTGTGTGGGGTGCTCACTTGTTTACAGTTTGATTTCCTGGGCTAGCAGCATCCCAAGGATGTTTCTGTCACGGAAGGTAGTTTGGGAGGTTGTGGGGAAAATACGCGATGGCTCACTTGTGGATTTCAAGTCATTTATTGCTCAAACACGGAGATCCCCCTCCCGAACTAAATTCCTGTGCTAGTTTGAAGCAAGCTGGAATGTTTTGGTAAAAGAAGTAGATAACGGGCGATGAAATGAAAAACAATTGTGTCTCATTCTGTCGTGGAACGCAGTTTCGCGGCAGAGTTTATGAGGAAAATACGCGAGGCGTTGACTATTTTATCAGTGATTTATTGCAAAAATGCGAATTCCCTCTTCCCGAAACTACACCACCCTTGTGAATTCTTTTGATCGAGGTCAAAGTAACATTTCCGAAAATGGCAAATTAAAGAGTCTACGATGTTTAAAGAGAGTTCTTTTGAGTCTCTGGTTTGAGTTAACAGTTCGTCAGCTACTCACAGTCTGTAGCTTGGTAGGGAGTCCCTTTCTCCCGATGAGAGTCCAGGCGTGTGCAAGCTTCCTGCCTCTGCGACTCGGCGTCCGCCCGAGGCGAGGCTAGATCGGCAAGCAGCTTGTTGTTGTTAGAATTCCGGGGAAAAACCAGAAAGGCTGGAAAAACCCAGAAGGCTAGGGGGCCAAAAGCGCAAGGGCGCAAGGGGGCCTCGATCCTGGCCTGTCCACCATTTTTATAATGTTCCAAAATAGGACTAGCCCACAACTCGGACCACTTTTACGTTGTTCACATACATTGGTAAAAAACAATAAGCAACTTATACAATTGGATAACATTACCTAAACAATATAAAGACCCCTCCTCATGCCAGCCCACCTGCAGGTGTTGGGCAGGCCTGAGAAAGTCGTTTCTACTAACCAAAACAATACCCTGTTGTCTGGAAAGCAAGGCCAAGTGAAAGGGAAACATGGCCAGTGTTTACCTTTCACTTACCCTGGGGAGAAATCTTCCCATGGGACTGAAAGATTGTTTTGGGTTTTCGATGCTTCTGGCTTGAATGTGAGGCACTAGAAACTACACAATATAGCAAAAAGCTTAGAGAGCCTTTTGCTACTCTCCATGACAGGGGCCTAAGCTGGGAACCATGAGCAACCCACGCACAGCTGTCAGGGGGTGGAATTTGCCAGCCCCTTGGGCGGGCACAGCCCAGGGGGCTGACTCTGGCCAGCCCCCCTGGGTGGGAGCCTTAAGGTGTTTGCTGTAAGCTAACCTATCTCTGCCTTACACTTAACCTGGAGCCAATCTGTACCTTCCACTTGTACCAATCTTAAGCTAAGTTAGTTGTCTACACCCCCTTTGGGGGCTATAAAGGTCATTGCATCGCCCTAATAAATCGCACTGCTGCGCAGAAGCCACAGAGTCGACTCTCAGTGCCCCAATCTCTCGCCGCACCAGTCTCCGTCCTCCGACAATGAGGGATCTGTAGTGGTTACGGCCCGTTATAGGGTTCACAAATGATGATTTACAACCTCTACGGCCACTGCTTCAAGGCACGGACCCTGCCAGAAAAATTGAACTCTCCGGCTTACAACGAGAGACTATACAGAAGCTTAGCGATATGATCACCAGCAGATGGGTAGAATGAGTGGATCCATGTGTGCCTATTGACTTATCTATAATTAAGGGCGTGCACTGCATCTTTGGAGCCATCACACAGTGCAAAATCAGAATGGGGGAGTGGTTGTGTATTCTAGAATTGTTGTTTACAGCCATGCAGCCACAGAAAACAATAGAGACACAGATAGCCCAGTTGATTAAAAAGGGCAGGAGATGATTATTGGACATTGCCGGAACAGAACATAGTACCATAAGATTCCCAGTCAAATGAGAGGACCTAGAATGGTTCTTATGCCAATCAGAGGAGTTGCAAAACAGCCTTCTGAACTTTACAGGGCACATTTCCGTGCAGGTATTGAAGTGTAACACGCTCCGATGGATGAGTCAGCAGAATTGGATAGCTAAACCAAAGCAGTCCCTCTCTCCCCTGCAGAACGCGGTTACTGCATTCACAGATGCAGGAAGGAATTCACATAAGGCTGCAGTGGTATGGCAGCCAAAGACAGAGTGGCAGGAGCATGTTTTACAGGGGATGGCCAGGGATTCCTTGCAAACTTTAGAGTTAACTGCGGTAGTATGGGCCTTAACCAACTGGTTGGATACCCCTTTGAATGTAGTAACTGACTCAATATATGCGGCTGGGGTGGTGCAAAGAATTGAAGACTCCTCTATCAGAGAGGTCAGCATCTGCACCAACTATTATGTTCACTATATGCAGCCGTGGCCCAGAGAATGGCCCCATATTGCATTATTCACATCCGCAGTCATAAGTGGGAGGTAGGCCTAGGTGAAGGAAACGCTAGAGCTGATCGATTAGTGGCACTACCCGGGTGGCCAGCCCCACTTGATCAGTTTTCTCCAGCCAGAGAAGCCCACGCTACCTTTCATCAGAACGCAAAAGGGCTAAAACGCCAGTTTCAGATTTCCAATGACGACGCCAAGGGAATAGTGCACTCCTGCCCGGTCTGTAGTCTTTCCTCCTAGATTGTATCCTTAAAAAAGAGAACATTTTAACTTTTCTGGGTATTTGGACAAGAACAAAACCTGTTCAGAAAATGCATTCATTCCCCTTATAACTCTGAGCAGGAAAGTGATAGGCTTGAGCACGATGCATTATCCTGCTCCTTTTGGGAAATCTCACAGACTGGAGAAAGAAATGTGATAATGGGTCATTTACTTTAAAACATCCCATTTTCATTTATCTTGCTGAATGTACACAAACAAAACCTTTTTCAGAAAATAGATTCATTCCCCTTATAACTCTGAGCAGGAAAGTGATAGGCTTGAAAACGATGCATCAACCCGCTCCTTTTCGGAAGCCTAACAGACTGGAGAAAGAAATTTCCTCCTAGGTCATTTCCATAAAAAAAACAAAACTTTTCACATTTCTTTCTATTTGCATGAGAACAAAACCTGTTCAGAAAATGCATTCAATCCCCTTAGAACTCTGAGCAGGGTAGTGATAGGCTTGGGCACGATGCAATATTCCTCTCCTTTTGGGAAGCCTGACAGACTGAAGAAAGAAATGTGATACTCGGTCATTTCCTTTACAACATCCCATTTTCACTTATCTTTCTATACGTACGCTGTGGTGGTTTGGGTGTTACCCGCCCCCCACAGTTTAGTAATACCCAGACTAGACTCAGTTGGGCTCTGGGAATATAAATGAAGCTATTTATTTACAGCTAGCACAATGTACAAGCAGCTATTTACAGTATATCCAGTTATATACAGAAATATTCAAGGTAAAAGTAATACAGAAGCACAACTCCCCTCCCAGAAACCTGAGTCCCCAGGAGGGGCTGTCTGTGGAAGAATTTCTCACCAGTCGAGGACATAAAGTCATAAACATGGGTAACTGGCGCTGAGAACGTCCTTGGTTCCCAGCGAGGCTAGGAAATCGAGCTGTAAACAACTGAGCACCCCCCACACAGCTGCAGTGGGCAGAGACTAGATAACCAAGGGGGCTGGAGTGGGTGGTCTGGAAGGCTGACCCTTAGAATGTTGTGATAAGTTAACCTATGCACACCTTACATGTAACTCTGGACCCTCTGACTGTAACCAATCTTAAGCTGAGCACGCCTCTTGCTAGAACGCATATAAGTCGCTGTATCACGGAAATAAAGGGGATTTGACCATCTAACCATATTGGTGAACAAAGAGTCATCTTCCATAGCGCTCCACCAAACGTGTTTCCCAACAGCTCTCAACCACCCCTGCACCTTCCCCCTGCCCCTCTCAACCTTACCCCAGTCCTAAGGAAGAATAGAGGTTCAGACAAGAGGTTAAGAAGCAAAGGTGAGTGGCAGGAGAGGTTAGGGAGATGTAGCTCAGTCCGAAGCCAGAAGCAGAGTGAAGAAAAAATAATGGCGAGAGTGTTATCTAATGTTTACATTCTTCTTCAGCAAGACTCTGAGGGAAAGTAGACATCACCGTTGTTTTTCTTATTTTCACAGCCCATGATCTAGTTTTTCTCACCAAAACATTCTAGCTTGCTCCAAACTATCACAATCCACCTGTCTACTTCGCTCAGAGTATTGCTAAGAACTATCTGATCTAATCTAAACCAATATTTACACTAATGAATATTACACGTTCAGTTCCCACTTCAATCCAGCTATCTCAGATGTAGGTGATTCAAAAGCTCAGAACAGTTTGTCTCCTCACAGGTGAGATGAGAACAGGGACTCCCAGGTGATGTTGGGTTCGTGCTTGCGTACTGTAGATTTTCTCGTAGATTCTCTTTATTGTTGGACGCCAATGGTACGTAGAACAGAAAACTCCTAACAGCTTGTATTATACACTCTGAATTTAGACTCTCTCAGCTAAGGTTAGATTCCTCTGTGGAATACACTGGATTTCACCATTCTCCTGCATTACCCAGTAGGTATGACCAGGACCTTCAGCAGACACCACCCCTTGGACAGGTTTCCCTTCACCCAAAGGAGAAAATACCCAAAGAGTTTTCCCTAACAGATTCTTTTCACGTACAACAGGAACTTTATCACCGTCTACTGTTTGGACCAAGTCTGATTGTGCAGGTCCTGCTCTGTTTACTGAACCTCTACTATTTACCAACCAGGTAGCTTGTGCTAAATGTTTGTCCCAGTTTTTCAGAGTTCCACCCCCCATGGCTTTGAGGGTGGTTTTCAGCAAACCATTGCAGCATTCAATATTCCCTGAAGCTGGTGCATAGTAGGGTATGTGGTAGATCCACTGAATGCTGTGCTCTTTGGCCCAGTTTTTCACAAGATTGTTCATGAAATGAGTGCCATTGTCTCACTCAATTCTCTCTGGAGTTCCATGTCTCCACATGATTTGTATCTCCAAGCCAAGAATAGTGAAACCAGGAATGTGTAGTCTCCAAAATCCCACTACACCCAGGAGAGAGAGAGTGTCCTTCCTATTTGTGGGAACTGCCATGGTGGAGACTTTGTTAATCACATCCTGAGGAATGTGACGGCGACCATCCTGCCATTGCACTCCCAGAAACTGAATTTCTCTGTCAGGTCCTTTGACCTTGTCTCTCTTAATGGCAAAACCTGCTTGCAACAGAATGTCAATGATTTTGTTACCTTTCTCGAAGACTTCCTCAGCAGTTTGTCCCCACACAATGATGTCGTCGATGATTTGGATGTGCTCTGGAGCTTTGCCTTTCTCCAGTGCATTGTGGATGACTGAGCTGTGTTTCCACCCCTGAGGCAAACAGATGGACTGGTACTGGATTCCTCTCCAGGTCAATGCAAACTGAGGCCTGCACTCCTTTGCTATGGGAATAGAGAAGAAAGCATTAGCAATGTCTATGGTAGCATACCATTTAGCCTCCTTCGATTCCAGCTCGTACTGGAGCTCCAGCATGTCCGGCACAGCAGCGCTCATGGGTGGAGTCACCTCGTTGAGGGCAAGAAAATCAACTGTCAGCCTCCAATCACCGTTAGGTTTGTGCACAGGTCAGATGTGACTGTTGAAAGGTGAATGACCATTCTCGATAACAGCTTGACTTTCCAGTTGACGAATCAGCTGATGAATGGGCAACAAAGAGTCACGGTTAGTTCTGTACTGCCTGTGGTGAACAGTTTGAGCAGCAATTGGCACTTCCAGATCCTCTATGTCATGATGTCCCACAACTGCAGATTCATCAGAAAGTTCAGATCTAATGGACAATTTCAATTTACCATCCTCAATCTCTCCAGATGCTATTCCAAAAGCCCATTTGTGACCCTTAGGATCCTTGAAACAACTTTGTATCAAAAAGTCAATTCCCAGAACGCAAGGCGCATCAGGACCAGTTACAATAGTATGTTTCTTCCACTCTTTACCAGTTAAACTGATCTCAGCCTGCAACTTAGTTAACTCTTGAGATCCACCAGTGATTCCAAAAATAGATATGGACTCTGTCCCTTTGCAATTGGATGGCAACAAAGTACACTGAGCACCTGTGTCAACTAAAGCCCTGTATTTCTCAGCTTTCGAATTGCCAGGCCACCTAATGAATACATTCCAATAGATGCGGTTCTCTCCACTATCCTTTTCCTCCTCCTGGCTGGAGGTAGGGCACCCCTAATGCTGAACATGGCATGTAGGGTGTACACAGTGACTGGTGTTGTTGTGAGAGAATTTGCAATTGATGGAATAATTGAAATTGCTCTCAGGAGCTGAAGAAGTGACAGCTACTTTCCTGGCATTGCTGCCTCTGTTTCTGCCACTCTGCAGTTCCCTGACTCTCTTTGAAAGAGCTGAAGTAGGTTGACCATCCCATTTGTTCATGTTCTCACCGTATTTGTCACGCAGAATTACCCACAGTGACGCACATGATTGCTGATGTCTGGGTGGAATTTGTCTCCTCCTGGGCTGGAATTGCCTTGCAGGAGGTGGGCATCTGTTCCTGATGGCAGAAACATGCACCCATTCAGATGATGCGGGAATGGTATCCTTTACTATATTGGAAATTGAGGGTTTAAGATCCTCCTTCAGTTCTTTCCTGCTGTTCTTAATGCCATTCTCAATGCTATCTTTCATCTCTGTTGTCATATGGCACAGATTATACCAGAATGTGACAAGCTGTCCTCTATCTGCCTGAGCAGGTCCGTGAATTCACCAACAGTGATAGACCTTCCATTATCACTCCTTGATAGGAACTTGCTGGCCAAGATGTTAGCATAGGATGAAGGAGCAAGCTTAATCAGCTTTTTCATGAGACCTGTTCCAAGAGGAATATCATCAAGTTCATGTGTGCCATGATCTCCATAAAGCACTTCCTTCACAGCAAACTCCTTCAGAAGCTTAATTCCCTGCTCAATGGTGTTCCACTTCTTGGCAGCCCATGGCAAATCATCTCGGGAAGGATATCTCATAGCCACAGCCAACAGGAGGTGTGTCCACAAGCTAACCTTACCAAGAGGACTTGCCAGGTATTTGTCCACTCCACTCTCCTTGGTGAGTGGTCCCAGCTGCTTGGCAGACTTGTCTCCTACCTGCAGGGCATTACCACCAATGCTACGGCATCTCACTAGCCAGCTTATGATTGGCTCACCTGATTCCCTTGAGTATTCCTTTCTAACTACCCTGACCTCTCTGAGGGGATCGTTGGAGTCCTGGATGTCATCCTCCTCCTCTTCCTCTTGTTGATCTGGTTGTCTCTGGCCTAGAAACAGAACCTTCCTCATAGCACTCTTAAACTCATTGGAACCATCCTCTTTCTTGGCAGCCAACCTCACAGTGCTCTTCTCATTTGAGTACTGCGATCTCAACATGTTTGCCAGGCCCCGAAGACTAAATGCCTCTTCTTCCTCCTCTTGCTCACCAGAGGTCCCCTCTCTTACATCCTCCTTTGAATCACACTTTGTCAAAAGCTGTGTCTTGTCTTTTGCCTTAGCAGGTGCTAGAATGGCCTGTGCAGCAACAGACTTTGAAGTGCCTATTGGAGGGTTTGAATCATTGGGGGTCTGGCCTGAGGTCTGTGAGTTCAGATCTGCCTTACAGCTAACAGGGTTCTGGTCTATTGGCTGGGGGTTCGCACTGGCTGGGTTAGTGTTACTAGTATTATTAGTAGCATTATTTGCCTGTGCTCCTGGGACGCCTGCCAATCTGGCTGCATTATCTTTGTTGTCAGTGTTATCATTCCCGCTAGGAGTATTGGCAGTTTTCCCAGAATCTGGAGAGGGAGGTATAGGTACTGTCCCTGGCTGGGAAGGATGTGGTGTTTCTGATTATCTGTGTTTTGGTTTGGTTGCTGCAAAACTGTCCCTGGCTGTGCCCCTGCATTTTGCTGGGAAGGAGATTGTGTTCCTTTCGCTTTCGAGACAGAGACTTTCCTAGTTCTTGCAGGTATTGCATTTGAATTTTTCACACATAGTGCCAGAATTAATATGAAACTCAGAACTATAAGACCCAGGAAAACACATTAGAGAAGCATCACAGTTTTACATGAACAACATCCTGAACTAATGTCTGGCATCTCAGTTTGGGGTTGAATCACCCTCATCAGTGCTCTTGATAACGCAGTGTTTTGATTGCTTGTTAAATTATAGGCAAATACCCCTGTAACGTTACTGGTAAGCTTTTCAGTGACATAAAAACCAGCATACCCAAGAATGAGATCACCCCAGGACCAGAAAATGGTTGTGACTTTAGCTTTAGCCTTCGTGTAAGCTACATTAAGAAAGTAATAAACTGTGGGAAGCTTTCTCCTGCAGCGAGGTATGGAATGTAAACATCAGGCCCTGTGATGGGAAGTGTCCTTGGGTCTTACTGATTCCCAGGGGCCTAAGCTGGCAACCATGAGCAACCCACGCACAGCTGTCAGGGGGTGGAATCTGCCGGCCCCCGGGGCGGATGCAGCCCCAAGGGGGCTGACCCTGGCCAGCCCCCCTGGGTGGTACTCACAGGTTGTTTACCACAGGTAACCTATCTCTGCCTTACACATAACTTGGGGCCAATCTGTACTGTTCACTTCTGCCAGCCCCAGGCTGGCTGGAAACACCTCCTCTGAGCACTATATAAGACACTGCACTACCCTAATAAAGTTGTACTGATGTACTGATGCACAGATGCCTAGAAGCTGCTGTCTCGAGTCGTCAGTACCCCGATCTCGCCTCTCGCCAGCCTCCGCACCCCGACAATAAACAACTTCAGCTTTGATCCAATTGAATGCAAGCCCCCACCAAGTAAAATAGCTGCTTTGTTAGCTTCATTCTGATTCCCAGAGTTAATTAACAGTCACTCAAGTGAATTTGCTCCATGTTGGGTGAAGCCAAATAAAAATATGTGGTGGTTTGGGTGTTACCTACCCCCCACACTTTAGTAATACCCAGACTAGATTCAGTCGGGCTCTGGGAACATAAACGAAGCTATTTATTTACAGCTAGCACAATGTACAAGCAGCTATTTACAGTATATCCAGTTATATACAGAAATATTCAAGGTAAAAGTAATACAGAAGCACAACTCCCCTCCCAGAAACCTGAGTCCCCAGGAGGGGCTCTCAACCACCCCTGCATCTTCCCCCTGCCCCTCTCAACCTTACCCCAGTCCTAAGGAAGAATAGAGGTTCAGACAAGAGGTTAAGAAGCAAAGGTGAGTGGCAGGAGAGGTTAGCGAGATGTAGTTCAGTCCGAAGCCAGAAGTAGAGTGAAGAAAAAATAATGGTGAGAGTGTTATCTAATGACCTCATAGATCATCAAGTCCAACCCTTTACCACAGAACTCAAGGCTAGACCATGGCACCAAGTGCCACGTCCAATCCTGCCTTGAATAGCTCCAGGGACGGCGACTCCACCACCTCCCTGGGCAGCCCATTCCAGTAGCCAATGACTCTCGCAGTGAAGAACTTTCTCCTCACCTCAAGCCTAAATTTCCCCTGGCGTAGCTTGAGGCTGTGTCCTCTCGTTCTGGTGCTGGCCACCTGAGAGAAGAGAGCAACCTCCTCCTGGCCACAACCACCCTTCAGGTAGTTGTAGACAACAATAAGGTCACCCCTGAGCCTCCTCTTCTCCAGGCTAAACAATCCCAGCTCCCTCAGCCTCTCCTCATAGGGCTTGTGCTCAAGGCCTCTCACCAGCCTCGTCACCCTTCTCTGGACACGCTCAAGCATCTCAATGTCCCTCCTAAACTGGGGGGCCCAGAACTGAACACAGTACTCAAGGTGTGGTCTGACCAGTGCAGAGTACAGGGGCAGAATGACCTCCCTGCTCCTGCTGACCATGCCATTCCTGATGCAGGCCAGGATGCCACTGGCTCTCTTGGCCACCTGGGCACACTGCTGGCTCATTTTCAGGTGGGTATCGATCAGCACCCCCAGATCCCTTTCTGTTTGGCTGCTCTCCAGCCAGTCCAACCCCAGCCTGTATCTCTGCATGGGGTTTTTGTGGCCAAAGTGCAGCACTTGGCACTTGGAGTTATTGAATGCCATCCCATTGGACTCTGCCCATCTGTCCAGGCGGTCAAGGTCCCGCTGCAGAGCCCTTCTGCCCTCCAACCCAGCCACATCTTCCCCCAGCTTTCGGTCGTCTGCAAACTTGCTGACTGACTCGATGCCCTCATCCATAGAATCATAGAATCAACCAGGTTGGAAGAGACCTCCAAGATCATCCAGTCCAACCTATCACCCAGCCCTATCCAGTCAACTAGACCATGTCACTGTCATGGAGAGTAGCAAAGGCTCTCTAAGCTTTTGCTATATTGTGTAGTTTTTAGTACCTCACATTCAAGCCAGAAGCATCGAAAAACCAAAACAATCTTTCAGTCCAATGGGAAGATTTCTCCCTAGGGTAAGTGAAAGGTAAACACTGGCCATGTTTCCTTTTCACTTGGCCTTGCTTTCCAGACAACAGGGTATTGTTTTGGTTAAGTAGAAACGACTTTCTTAGGCCTGCCCAGCACCTGCAGGTGGGCTGGCCTGAGGGAGTGGTCTTTATATTGTTTGAGTAATGTTATCCAATTATATAAGTTGCTTACTGTCTTTTGCCAATGTATGTGAACAACGTAAAAGTGGTCTGAATTGTGGGCTAGTCCTATTTTGGAACATTATAAAAATGGTGGACAGGCCAGGATCGAGGCCCCTCACCCTTGCCCTTGCGCTCTTCCCTTGCCTTGCCTAGCCTTCTGGGTTTTTCCAGCCTTTCTGGTTTTTTCCCGGACTTCTAACAACAACAAACTGCTCGCCAATATAGCATCGCCTCGGGCGGACACCCCGAGATGCAGAGGCAGAAAGCCTGCATGCCTGGACCCTCATCGGGAGAAAGGGACTCCCTACCAAGCTACAGACTGTGAGTAGCTGACGAACTGTTAACTCAAACCTCAGAGACTCAAAAGAACTCTCTTTAAACATCATAGACTCTTTAATTTGCCATTTTCGGAAATGTTACTTTGATCTCAATCAAAAGAATTCACAGTGGTGGTGTAGTTTCGGGAAGAGGGAATTCGCATTCTTTGCAATAAATCACTGATAAAATAGTCAACGCCTCGCGTATTTCCCCCATAAATTCTGCCGCGAAACTGCGTTCCACGACAGAATTGGTGTCAGAAGTGGGATTGAGGAACTGAAGTAACAGCCGAGTTTAAAAATGGCCCAGTTCAGAAGGAGTTCTCTCGCAGCAGGAGATGCCAGATCGCCAGATACCGCAGACGCCCTGTATGCTAGATTTGCTTCGGCGTTTGAATCAGCAAATTTAAGGAAAGCTATGACGGCAACGGTGAATGAGCCTATAGAGCAGATTAATGTTAGGTCAGCTAATATAATCGTGTCTCTCTACGAAGCTTTTGGAGATGTCGAGGGAGTTGACAAAGAAAGTTTTTTTAATCTGGGTGTTGGCGTGTTCAGGTCTCAAGTTGATATAGAGGCTTGTAAACATGAGGTTGATGTTTGGAAGTCAGAGGTCAAAAAGTTGAATGCGGAGAATGCCCGGAAAGAATTGCATTTGGAGAAGGCGCGGCAGGAAATCAAGTCGTTGCAGAGAGAGAGAGGGGCGATGTTGAAAGACGCGGTCAGGCAAAACTTGGGTTCTCGCGCAGAGCCCGTTGTGACTGAAGAAAGGATGAGAAATATGGAGGAAAAGTTAGACAGGTTACTAAGACGAAAGTCGCGATCCGGGAGCAGTTCAAGTACTCCGCGAACACAGTCAATCGTTAGTTCCCGCGCGGACACACCGCAGCCCGTGGTTCGCCGGAAAGAGCCGGTAACTACCCCCTCTCAGACCCAGGAGTCGCAACTCTTGCGTTCTCCGCCTAAAGTCTCTCGCGTCGGTACGCCTTCCCACGAGCCTGACTTCTTTAAAATGTCGCCAGCAAGGCATCTTCCTTTGCCACTGAATCCCCAACCAGCGGCACAACCACCCCTATTGCCATCACAAGCCCCATTACTGCCTCAGCCGCAAGTCAAGGCAGAGACGACTTTACAGTATGGGTTGGCAACGTGCCCGCGGGAGGTGCCCAGACAGCCTACCTTGTTGCTGCTCCAGCCAGCCTCCGCTTTGCCTCAGCCGCAGCCGGCTCAAGTCCCGGTGATTCCGCCGATGCCGGCACCCCAGCCACCGGCAGCGCCGTTACTAATAGTTACGGAGCCGATAGCCCAGACGCAGCCACAAGTCCCGCAGCAGCTGCTTGCAATGCCGCAAGCTACAGTGCCGCTTTTCCCGGCACAACCGTCTCCTCAATCTCAGTTCGTTCCAGTTTTCCAGCCGGTCCCGATGCCGTCTCAAACTCAACCATCGGCAGCGCCGCCGCAGCCGCCATCTTCCCAGCCATCTTCACAACAACCGCCATCTTCTCAACCGCCACGCCCCGAGCAGTCAGCGCTGAGCGGCACGCCTGTGCAGCGCCACGCCGCGTCGCAGCCTGCAGTTACGTCTATTGATAGCGACACGGAAGTGGAGGAGGTGCACCACAAAATGAAGACCTACTCCGTGAATCCTCTCTTTGCATCTGAAACTTCGCAAGGACCGAAAGGAGGCAAAACAACAACCACGAAAATCAAATCGTACACAGAAACGCAGATAGACGATCTTAGGGAAACTTATTCCCGCATGCCTAATGAATCTATAATTGAGTATGTGTATCGCATGGTGCAAAGGGGGGCGGAAAAGATTATCTTATCTCGTGAAGAGGTGGGGAGAACTAACTGGGGACCTGAGGTATTTCTTGGGGATGGTCCTGAGGGAAACCTTGCATTGAGTGCTAGGATCTTTCACTGGGCTAGTGCTTATGAGGCTTTGGACAGGGGTGATCCTACAGAGTTTTGGATCAGATCCCCTGTCGAGTTAAATGAAGCATTTACTGTGGTTGCTTGTATCCAAGCTGTGAATCATAAGGGGTTATATGCACATGCCATGGATGCTCCAGTAGAGCCACAGAGGCTTGGACCCCTGATAAGGGGTATGCCTGGCTTCATAAAAGCTGAGGGTATTAGGATAAGAAGACAAATCGAGGATGCAATACAACAGAATGAAGGGCAAGGACAAAGTTCACAAAGTGTAGTACATCATCCTACGTGGAGGGAAGTGCTTACAGAACTAGCCACTCTAGGAAGACAAATGGGTTATCATGATCCTTTATCTGTGCCAGAATCTGTCTTTCAGAAGGAAAAGCAGTCTGGAGGCAGGAGCAGCTCTGCATCACGAGGAAAACACCACACGGTTTGACATGCCTGGACATTTGGTAACCCTAATGAGAGTCCAAGATCGAGCCCACGATCAAGTCCCAGGGGGAGCCCTGAGCTTAATCGTCGCTCTGAATCTGGAGTAATCTGGGTACCGAACTCTCAAGGTAGGGGTGTAATCCCACTGCAGGAGCAGAAATATGCAGTGAAACCTCGTGATGTGTTTCAGAGGAAACAGGCAGAGCGTGATCCTGCGAAGAATGAGCTCAGTACTGTAAGTAAAACCATGTTTGAGATGAAAAAACTGTTAGAACAGATACTGAAAGGAAATGGTGACGGAAAGGTGAAGCAGAACCGTAAGAAAGGCTCTGCAAACACGTCTCCTACTAAGTCAGGTTCTCCTGATCGGGAAGGAGATAAAGACAAATCAAAAAACTAGGTGTGGCGGTGAATGATTCAGGCCACACTCATCGCTCTGTTTCTGAATGTCGATGGTCTGAAAAACCTGAACCCTATATCATGATTCCTACTGGACCAACTAGAGCTGCTGTCAAATACCTAATAGATACAGGTGCACAAATTACAGTGCTAAATGCACAACTAGCAAAGCATCTGAGAATATTGCCATCCCGGAGAAAGGTAAACATAACAGGTGTTACAGGACAACCTGAAACATGCTATTTAGCCAAAGCACAGCTGTGGCTACCTGGGGAGAAAAGAGGTACCCTGGTAGAGTTAGCATTGGGCTCGTGTAAACATAATATACTTGGATTTGATGTTCTAGCAGGTAGAAGATGGCATCTTCCTGACGGAACACTGTGGAGCTTTGGTGCTTATGAGGTGAGGAATAAGAGGCAAAGGTTAGTCCGTACTTGTGTTCGCTTGTTGCAAACAGCTCCTCCATTGCCAAAGTCACACATTACTTGTGTTGCACAGTATCCATTGCCAGCTGCAGCTAAGCAAGGTATCACTGAAGTGATAGCTGATCTTGAGAAGAGACAGATTATCACTAGAACTCATTCTCCTTACAATTCACCTGTTTGGCCAGTCCGAAAATGGAATGGCCGATGGAGATTGACGGTAGATTTCCGGAAGCTAAATAGTAACACTCCTCCTCTTACTGCAGCAGGTCCTAGTCTTTCATCCACAGTGACAGCAATCCAAGCGGCTTCTCACACCTGGATGGCGACTCTAGACGTGAAGGACATGTTCTTCATGGTGCCGTTGAGAGAAGAGGACAAACCGCAGTTTGCTTTTACCTGGCAAGGTATTCAGTACACATTCAACCGTCTTCCACAAGGGTACAAACACAGCGCAACCATTGCACACAATGCACTTGCAGCTTTGCTTGACACTGTTCAACTTCCTAAGGATATTAAGATGTACCATTACATTGATGATATCTTGGTGGGAGGGAATGACAAGGAGCAAGTTGGTGCAGTGGCTGAGAATATCCGAGAACTGTTGACTAACCAGGGTTTGACCATTCCAAAGGAAAAGTGTCAAGGTCCGAGTCAAGAGGTAAAATTCCTGGGATCATGGTGGATAGCAGGTGCAGTGTCTGTACCAGATGACACTCTTCAGAGCATTGAAAAGGGCCAAATACCCCAAAATAGAAAAGAGTTACAACAGTTGTTGGGTACTCTGGGTTACTGGAGGAAACATATTCCAGGTTTCTCAGTAATTGCCCGTCCTCTGTATGATTTGCTTAAGAAGAACAAGCATTGGGATTGGACTCCAGAACATTCTGATAGCCTGAGGTTTCTCAAGGACGAACTAAAGGCATATCAGAAGTTGGGGCCCTTACACCCAAAAGATGCCCTGAGGGCTGAATGGGGTTTTTCCGTGAATGCCTCATACTGTGGAATTTTCCAGAGAGGACCCAATGGTCCTAGTAGAGCTCTCATGTTTTCCTCAACAGCATTCAAAGAGGCCGAAATTCGGTACTCGGATTGGGAAAAGGGACTTCTTTCCCTAACTCGAGCTGTTAAGGAAGCAGAAAACCTTTGTACTGCACAAGATGTTGTGGTGCAAGGCCCATTTCCTCTACTAAAAGCGATCCTTAAAGGAACTCCTCCACCAGAAGGAATTGCCCAAAAGGCTACTGTTAGAAAGTGGTATGCCGACTTAGAAGGAATTTCACAGCTGATGCCGCTGAAAGAGGGACCTACAAAGGTATCCAAACTTCAGCAACCCATAAATCCTGATAAAGCTCTGCTTAGCCATATAAGCCTTCTCCTATTCAGGTAGCCCCTGAGATGACCGCAGACTCCGACAAATCGGGAGTGTGGTTCACAGATGCATCCTCTCGGAGGGTAGGGGCGAAGTGGCACTACAAAGCCGCTGCCTTGGAGATTGCTACAGGTCAGACCATCACTGAAGAAGGTGATGGCAGTGCACAGGTAGGGGAGTTGCGTGCTCTTATAATAGCAGCCGAAAAGGGAGCAACAACTATTTACACTGATTCCTATTCCACGTTCAAAGGCGCCACTGAGTGGATTTGCCAGTGGGAAGCGAATCAGTGGAAGGTGTCAGGTGCGGAAGTCTGGAGAGTCGAAGACTGGAAAAGGCTATTAGAGATTGGCCGATCCAGACCCCTCAAGGTTGGTTGGGTAGAAGGGCATTCCAAAAAGCAAACACCAGCTGCCACCTGGAATAATCAAGCTGATTTCCTGGCAAAGATCAACATAGTGGATGAGGACAAAGGAGAATGGTGGAGATTAGCTGAGTGGCTTCATATTAAAAGAGGTCATTCAGGAAAAGCAGACCTTTACTTCGAGTGTAGGTCTAGAGGGTGGCCAGTTTCTATGAGTACCTGTAAGGAACTCATTTCATCTTGTCCACAGTGCAGAATCAGGCTTAAAACAAATCATCCCAATCTAGCTCCAGCACAGCATATCAGAGAGGACAAAAGGTTATGGAGCACATGGCAAGTTGACTATGTGGGTCCTTTAAAGCCCTCACACGGGAAGAAATACATACTGGTGGGGGTGGAGGTGGTTTCAGGATTAGTCATGGCTACAGCAACTAGTGCTGCCACAGGAGCTCAAACTATTGAGGTCTTGAAGCAGTGGTTCAGTGTCTTACCAATGCCAGAGTACATCCAAAGTGATAATGGATCTCACTTTACAGCATCTTCTGTACAAGACTGGGCTAAGGGTGAAGGGATTACATGGGTGTTCCATACTCCCTATTATCCTCAAGCTAATGGTATTGTAGAGAGAACAAATGCTCTGGTTAAGAAACATGCCATGGTATCCAAAGGTAACTGGGATAAACGCTTGCCATACGCAGTTTTCATTGTGAACAACAGATGGGGTAATTATGGTAGTCCTAAAATAAGAGCATTTTGTCCTGACAATCCAGTGGAGAATGTTAGACATCCACCAGATAAATCTCAGCACTCTCAACAGTCATTACACAAATTACAGGTGGGACAACCAGTAATGGTAAACTTACCTTCAATTGGAGTTGTGCCTATGACCCTGACAAAACCAAATGGGTTGTATGCTTGGGAAGCAACTGATGTAAGTGGGAAGACTCATCGTATCAGTGCACGATGGATTCTCCCAGAATTCTGAACTGCTTTTGCATATACCAGGTTTTCTGCTTTGTAAATATTCAATAAAGTTTTGTTTATTCAGGGGGGTGGGCATAAGTATTAAGTTAGTTTAAATTAGAGTTATGCTTATGTATTAGTTATGTTAAGGGTTAAGTGTAAGTTGTATTTCATTTTTGCTTTTTCGATTCTTGGCTTAATGTGAGCCAGGGGGTGGAGTATGTCATGGAGAGTAGCAAAGGCTCTCTAAGCTTTTGCTATATTGTGTAGTTTTTAGTGCCTCACATTCCAGCCAGAAGCATCGAAAAACCAAAACAATCTTTCAGTCCCATGGGAAGATTTCTCCCCAGGGTAAGTGAAAGGTAAACACTGGCCATGTTTCCTTTTCACTTGGCCTTGCTTTCCAGACAACAGGGTATTGTTTTGGTTAAGTAGAAACGACTTTCTTAGGCCTGCCCAGCACCTGCAGGTGGGCTGGCCTGAGGAGTGGTCTTTATATTGTTTGAGTAATGTTATCCAATTATATAAGTTGCTTACTGTCTTTTGCCAATGTATGTGAACAACGTAAAAGTGGTCCGAATTGTGGGCTAGTCCTATTTTGGAACATTATAAAAATGGTGGACAGGCCAGGATCGAGGCCCCTCGCCCTTGCCCTTGCGCTCTTCCCTTGCCTTGCCTAGCCTTCTGGGTTTTTCCAGCCTTTCTGGTTTTTTCCCGGACTTCTAACAACTACAAACTGCTCGCCAATATAGCCTCGCCTCGGGCGGACACCCCGAGATGCAGAGGCAGAAAGCCTGCATGCCTGGACCCTCATCGGGAGAAAGGGACTCCCTACCAAGCTACAGACTGTGAGTAGCTGACGAACTGTTAACTCAAACCTCAGAGACTCAAAAGAACTCTCTTTAAACATCATAGACTCTTTAATTTGCCATTTTCGGAAATGTTACTTTGATCTCAATCCAAAGAATTCACAGTGGTGGTGTAGTTTCGGGAAGAGGGAATTCGCATTCTTTGCAATAAATCACTGATAAAATAGTCAACGCCTCGCGTATTTCCCCCATAAATTCTGCCGCGAAACTGCGTTCCACGACAGTCACTAAGTGCCTCATCCAGTCTTTTCTTGAAGACCTCCAGGGACGGTGCCTCCACCACCTTCCTGGGCAGCCCATCCAGATCATCTATGAAGATGTTAAAGAGGATGGGGCCCAGCACTGATCCTTGAGGGACACCACTAGTGACCGGCCGCCAGCTGGATGTGGCACCATTCACCACCACTCTCTCAGCTCATCCCTCCAGCCAGTTCCTAACCCAGCACAGAGTGTTGCCATCCAAGCCATGGTGAAAAGAACTAGATCATAGGCTGTGAAAGAAAAACAGTGGTGATTTCTACTCCCCTCAGTCTTGCTGAAGAAGAAATGAAAACATTAGATAACACTCTCGCCATTTTGTCTTCACTTTCTGGCTGGGCTACTGACTAACATCTCCCTAACCTCACCTTCCACTCACCTTTGCTTCTTAACCTCTTGACTGAACCTCTATTCTTCTTTAAGACTGGGGTGAGGTTGAGAGGGGCAGGGGGAAGGTGCAGGGGTGGTTGGAAGCCCCTCCTGGGGACTCAGATTTCTGGGAGGGGAGTTGTGTTTCTGTAAGTCCTATTACCTTGTATATTTCTGTATATAATTGTATATACTGTAAATATATGCCTGTATATTGTGCTAGCTGTAAATAAATAGCTTCATTTATATTCTCAGAGCCAGCTGAGTCTAGTCTGGGTATTTCTAAAGTGTGGGGGGGCAGGGAACACCCAAACCATCCCATATTTTTATTTGGCTCCCTCAATGTGGGGCAAATTCATTTGAGTGACTGTTCATTAACTCTGGGAATCAGAATGAAGCCAATGAAGCAGCTATTTTACTTGGTGGGGCCTATTGTGTGGCCTGTTTTCTGTTTTCTTGCGTACAATTGGATCAAAGCCCAATTTGTTTATTTATTTCTTAATGTGGCTTTTAAGAAGGTTAAAGCTAAACTTACAACCATTTTCTGGTCGTGGGCCAATCTCATTCTTGGGTATGCTGGTTTTAATGTCACTGAAAATTTTACCAGTAACATTACAGGGGTATTTACCAATAATTTTACAGCCAATCAAAATTCTGCTTTATCTTCTGCACTAATGAGAGTGATTCAACCCCGAACTGAGATGCCAGACCCTTGTTCCGAATTTTATTCATGTCAAACTGTGGCATTTCTGGTGTGTTATCCTAGGTCTTATAATTTTTGATTTAATAATATTTTTAACATTCTCTGTGAAAAATTCGAGTGCAATGCCTGTAAGAACTAGGAAGGTCTCTGTGTTCAAAGCGAAAGGGACAGTGTCACAAAAACAAAGCGATTCAAACCAAAACAAAGATAATTCAGGGAGAGCTACCACTACACCTCCCTCTCCAGATTCTGGGAACGCTGCCAATACTCCTAGTGGGAAAGATAACAGAGCAGGATTGGCAGGCGCCTCAGGAGTACTGGGAAATAACCAAAGCCAGAATGTTCCCTCTATTAATAACACTAGTAACACTAACTCAGCCAGTTCGAATCCCCAGCCAGCAGACAACCAGAACCCTTCTAGGTCTAAGGCAGATCTGAACTCACAGGCCAGACCCCAAATGATTCAAACCCTCCAGTAGACACGTCAAAGTCTGTCGCTGTGCAGAACGCCTTTTTGGCACCTCCTAAAGTGAAAGCCAAGACGACACCTTCGACAAAGTGTGATTCAAAGGAGGATGCAAGAGAGGGGACCTCTGATGAGCAAGAGGAGGAAGAGGAGACATATAGTCTCTGGGACATAGCGAATGTGCTCACAACCCAATACTCTGATGAGAAGAGTGCTGTGAGGTTGGCTGCCAAGAAAGAGGATGGTTCCAATGAGTTTAAGAATGCTTTTAGGAAAGTTCTGTTTCCAGGCCAGGGGCAACCAGATCAACAAGAGGAAGAGGAGAAGGATGCTTGTATATTGTGCTAGCTTTTATATTGTGCTAGCTGTAAATAAAAAGCTTCATTTATATTCCCAGAGCCAGCTGATTGTATTATGGGTATTTCTAAAGTGGGGGTGGGGGGGACCTCCCAAACCATTGCAGTCGTTTCTGTAAAAAAAAAAACATTTTCACATTTCTTTCTGTTTCCATGAGAACAAAACCTGTTCAGAAAATGCACACATGCCCCCTATAACTCAGAGCAGGAAAGTGATGTACTTGAACAGGATGCATCATTCTGCTCCTTCCGGGAAGCCTAACACACATTTTATCCGAGGTCATTTCTTTTAAGACACTCCATTTTCTCTTATCTTGTAAATGTATGCAAGGAAAACCTATTCAGAAAATGCATACATTCCCCTTATAGCTCTGAGCAGGAAAGACACAGGCTTGAGCACGATGCCTCATTCTGCTCCTTTTGGGAAGCCTAACTGACTGGAGAAAGAAATTTTCTCCTAGGTCGTTTCCATAAAAAAAAACATTTTCACATTTCTTTCTGTTTGTGTGAGAATAAAACCATGTTCAGAAAATGCATTCATTCCCCTTATAACTCTGAGCAGGAAAGTGATAGGCTCGAGCATGATGCATTATCCTGTTCCTTTTGTGAAGCCTAAGAGAGGGGAGAAAGTTATTTGACCCTAGGTCGTTTTCTTTAAGACGCCCCGTTTTCTCTTATCTTGCTGCATCTACGCAAACAAAACCTGTTCAGAAAATGCATTCACTCCCCTTATAACTCTGAGCAGGAAAGTGATAGGCATGAATATGATGCATCAATCTGCTTTTTTTTGGGAAGCCTAGGAGACTGGAGAAAGACATTTGCTCCTAGGATATTTCCTAAAAAAAAACCCATTTACTCATTTCTTGCTATTTGCATGAGAACAAAACTCGTTCAGAGAATGCATTCATTCCCCTTATAACTCTGAGCTGGAAAGTGACAGGCTTGAGCATGATGCATCACCTGCTCCTTTTGGGAAGCCTAACACACTGGAAAATGAAATTTCCTCCTAGGTCGTTTCCGTAAAAAAAAACAACATTTTCACATTTCTTTCTATTTGCATGAGAACAAAACCTGTTCAGAAAATGCATTCATTCCCCTTATAACTCTGAGCGGGAAAGTGATAGGCTCGAACATAATGCATCATGTGGGAAGCTTTCTCCTGCAACGAGGTATGGAATGTAAACATCAGGCCCTGTGATGGGAAGTGTCCTTGGAGTCTTACAGAATCCCAGAGGCCTAGGCTGAGAACAGTGAGCAACCCACGCACAGCTGTCCGGGGGTGGAAACTGCTGGCCCCTGGGGTGGACACAGCCCCAGGGGGCTGACCCCGGCCAGCCCCCTGGGTGGGAGCCTCAGGGTGTTTACCGCAAGCTAACCTATCACTGCCTTACACATAACTTGGGGCCAATCTGTACTGTCCACTTCTGCCAGCCCCAGGCTGGTTGTGCACACCCCCTCTGGGGGCTATATAAATCACTATATCGCCTTAATAAAGTGTACTGATGTACTGATGCCTAGAAGCTGCTGTCTCGAGTCGTCAGTACCCCGATCTCGCCTCTCGCCAGCCTCCGTACCTGTCATGGAAAGTAGCAAAAGGCTCTCTAAGCTTTTGCTATATTGTGTAGTTTCTAGTGCCTCACATTCAAGCCAGAAGCATCGGAAAAACCAAAACAATCTTTCAGTCCCATGGGAAGATTTCTCCCTAGGGCAAGTGAAAGGTAAACACTGGCCATGTTTCCCTTCCACTTGGCCTTGCTTTCCAGACAACAAGGTATTGTTTTGGTTAAGTAGTAACGGCCTGCCCAACACCTGCAGGTGGGCTGGCCTGAGGAGTGGTCTTTATATTGTTTAGGTAATATTATCCAGTTGTATTAGTTGCTTACTGTTTCTTTCCAATGTATGTGAACAACGTAAAAGTGGTCCGAGTTGTGGGCTAGTCCTGTTTTGGAACATTATAAAAATGGTGGACAGGCCAGGATCGGTGCCCTTATGCTCTCTCTTGCCCTAGCCTGCCTCATGCACTTCTGGGTTTTTCCAGTTTTTCTGGTTTTTTTCCCGGACTTAACAACAACAAACTGCTCGCCGATCTAGTCTCGCCTCGGGCGGACGCCGAGTCGCAGAGACTAAAGCCTGCATGCCTGGACCTTATCGGGAGAATGAGAGACTCCTACCAAGCTACAGACTGTGAGTAGCTGACTGACGAACTATTAACTCAAATCACAAAGACTTGAAAGAACTCTCTTTAAACATCATAGACTCTTTAATTTGCCATTTTCGGAAATGTTACTTTGATCTCAATCAAAAAGAATTCACAGTGGTGGTGTAGTTTCGGGAAGAGGGAATCCGCATTCTTTGCAATAAATCACTGATAAAATAGTCAACGCCTCGCGTATTTTCCCCATAACTCTGCCGCGAAACTGCGTTCCACGACAGATTTGGTGTCAGAAGTGGGATTGAGAAACTGAAGTAACAGCCGAGTTTAAAAATGGCCCAGTTCGGAAGGAGTTCTCCCGCAGCAGGAGATGCCAAATCGCCAGATCTCACAGACACCCTGTATGCCAGATTAGCTTCGGTGTTTGAATCAGCTAATTTTAAAAAAGCTCTGACGGCAAGGGAGGATGAACCGATAGAGCAGATAAATGTTAGGTCAGCTAATGTAATCGTGTCTCTCTACGAAGCTTTTGGAGATACCGAGGGAGTTGACAAAGAAAGTTTTTTTGATCTGGGAGTTGGCGTGTTCAGATCACAAGTTGATATAGAGTCTTGCAGGCGTGTTGCAGAGGCCTGGAGGCTGGAGGCAGAGGCACATAAACGTGAGATAGAGACGTGCAAACGTGAGGCAGAGATGTATAAACAGGAGGTCAAAAAGCTGAGTGATGAGAATGCCCGGAAAGAATTGCGTTTAGAGCAAGCGCGTCAAGAAATCAAGTCGTTGCAGAGTGAGAGAGAAGCTCTGTTGAAAGACGTTGTCAGGCGGAACTTGAGCTTTCGCGCAGAGCCCGCTGTAACTGAGGACAGGATGAGAAGTATGGAGGAAAAGTTAGACAGGTTACTAAGCCGAAAGTCACGGTCCGGGAGCACTTCCCGAACGCAATCAGCCGTTAGTTCCCGCGCGGACACACCGCAGCCGCGATCGCATATCGGGTCTCGGACAGAAACTCCGCAGCCCTCGACCCACAGTCGGGAGTCAACTGGTTATCTAGGCTTGCCAACTTTTACTCCGATATGTCCTGAGAAGTCACAGCAGCCCGTGGTCCGCCGGAAAGAGCCGGTAGCTACCCCCTCTCAGACCCAGGAGACGCAACTCTTGCGCCCTCCGCCTAAAACCCCTTACGTCAGTACGCCTTCCCACGAGCCCGATTTCTTTAAAATGTCTCCGGTGAGGCATCTTCCTCAGCCAATGAATCCCCAACCAGTGGCAGAGCCGTCCCTGTTGCCGCTAAAGCTATGCGGCTCGATACCGCGTCCACCGTTTAACTCACCGATGCCGGCTCAGCCAGCCGCCGCTTTGCCTCAGCCGCAGTCGGTCCCGGTGATTCTGCCGGCGAAGCCTCTGACGCCTCCGCCGATGCCGGCACCCCAGCCATCGGCAGCGCCATTACTAACAGTAGCGGAGCCGATAGCCCAGACACAGTCGCAACCCCAGGCTTTGCAGTACGGGTTGGCTTTACAGCCGACTCTGCTTCAGCAGCCGATCTTGCCGACAACCCCGTTTCCGACGGTGCAGCTGCCAGCACAGGAGCTTCAGTCGCCGCCACCAGCAGTAACGCAGCCGATAATCCAGCCGCGAGTCCCGCAGCAGCAGTCGTCCGCAATGCCGCAGGCAGCAGCTACGGTGCCGCTTTTCCCGGCTCAACCGTCTCCTCAATCTCAGTCCGTTCCAGCGTTTCAGCAGGTCCCGATGCCGTCTCAAGTTCAACCATCGGCAGCGACGCCGCAGCCGCCATCTTCCCAACCTTCTTCACAACAACAACAGCCGCCATCTTCTCAGCCGCCACGTCCTGAGCAGCGAGCGCTAAGCACGCCTGCGCAGCGCCACACCGCGTTGCAGCCTGCAGTTGCGTCTATTGATAGCGACACGGAAGTGGAGGAGGTGCACCACAAAATGAAGTCCTACTCCGTGAATCCTCTCTTTGCGTCTGAAACCTTGCAAGGACCCAAAGGAGGCAAAACAACAACCACGAAAATAAAACCGTACACAGAAACGCAGATAGATGATCTTAGGGAAACTTATTCCCGCATGCCTAATGAATCCATAATAGCGTATGTGTATCGTGTGGTGCAGAGGGGGGCGGAAAGGATTATCTTATCTCGTGGAGAGGTGGGAAGAACTAACTGGGGACCCGAGGTATTTCTTGGGGATGGTCCTGAGGGAGACCTTGCGTTGAGTGCTAGGATTTTTCATTGGGCTAGTGCTTATGAGCCTTCAGATAGGGGTGATCCTACAGAATTTTGGATCAGATCCCCTGTTGAGTTAAATGAAGCATTTACTATGGCTGCCTGTATCCAAGCTGTGAATCATAAGGGGTTATATGCACATGCAATGGATGCCCCAGTAGAGCCACCGAGGCTTAGACCCCTGATAAAGGGTATGCCTGGCTTCATAAAGGCTGAAGGCATTAGGATAAGGAGACAAATTGAGAATGCAATACAACAGAATGAAGGGCAAAGTTCACAAAGTGTAGTACATCATCCTACGTGGAGGGAAGTGCTTACAGAACTAGCCACTCTAGGGAGAGAAATGGGTTATCATGATCCTTTATCTGTGCCAGAATCTGTCTTTCAGAAGGAAAAGCAGTCTGGAGGCAGGAGCAGCAGCTCTGCATCACGAGGAAAACACCAAACAGTACGGCATGCCTGGACATCTGGTAACCCTGACGAGAGTCCAAAATCGAGTCCACGATCAAGTCCCAGGGGGAGCCCTGAGCTTAATCGTCGCTCTGAATCTGGAATAATGTGGGTACCGACTTCTCAAGGTAGAGGTGTACTCCCACTGCAGGAGCAGAAGTATGCAGTGAAACCTCGTGATGTGTTTCAGAGGAAACAGGTAGAGCGTGATCCTGTGAAGAGTGAGCTCAGTACTATGAGTAAGTCCATGTCTGATATGAGTAAGTCCATGTCTGACATGAAAGGACTGCTAGAACGGGTACTGAAAGGCAATGGTAACGAAAAGGTGAAGCAGAACCGTAAGAGAGGCTCTGCAAACACGTCTCCTACCAAGTCAGGTTCTCCTGATCGGGGAGGAGATAAGAGCAAATCAAAAAACTAAGTGTGGCGGTGAATGATTCAGGCCACACTCATCGCTCTGTTTCTGAATGTCAATGGTCTGACAAACCTGAACCCTATATCATGATTCCTACTGGACCAACTAGAGCTGCTGTCAAATACCTAATAGATACAGGTGCACAAATTACAGTGCTAAATGCACAATTAGCACAGCATCTGAAAATCTTGCCATCCCGGAGAAAGGTAAACATAACAGGTGTTACAGGACAACCTGAAACATGCTATTTAGCCAAAGCACAGCTGTGGCTACCTGGGGAGAAAAGAGGTACCCTGGTAGAGTTAGCATTGGCTTCGTGTAAACATAATATCCTTGGGTTTGATGTTCTAGCAGGTAGAAGATGGCATCTTCCTGACGGAACATTATGGAGCTTTGGTGCTTATGAGGTGAGGAATAAGAGGCAAAGGTTAGTCCGTGCTTGTGTTCGCTTATTGCAAACAGCTCCTCCATTGCCAAAGTCACACGTTACTTGTGTTGCACAGTATCCATTGCCAGCTGCAGCTAAGCAAGGTATCACTGAAGTGATAGCTGATCTTGAGAAGAGACAGATTATCATTAGAACTCATTCTCCTTACAATTCACCTGTTTGGCCAGTCCGAAAATGGAATGGCCGATGGAGATTGACGGTAGATTTCCGGAAGCTAAATAGTAACACTCCTCCTCTTACTGCAGCAGTTCCTAGTCTTTCATCCACAGTGACAGCAATCCAAGCGGCTTCTCACACCTGGATGGCGACTCTAGATGTGAAGGACATGTTCTTCATGGTGCCGTTGAGAGAAGAGGACAAACCGCAGTTTGCTTTTACCTGGCAAGGTATTCAGTACACATTCAACCGTCTTCCACAAGGGTACAAACACAGCGCAACCATTGCACACAATGCACTTGCAGCTTTGCTTGACACTGTTCAACTTCCTAAGGATGTTAAGATGTACCATTACATTGATGATATCTTGGTGGGAGGGAATGACAAGGAGCAAGTTGGTGCAGTGGCTGAGAATATCCGAGAGCTGTTGACTAGCCAAGGTTTGACCATTCCTAAGGAAAAGTGTCAAGGTCCAAGTCAAGAGGTAAAATTCCTGGGATCATGGTGGATAGCAGGTGCAGTGTCTGTGCCAGACGACACTCTTCAGAGCATTGAAAAGGGCCAAATACCCCAAAATAGAAAAGAGTTACAACAGTTGTTGGGTACTCTGGGTTACTGGAGGAAACATATTCCAGGTTTCTCAGTAATTGCCCGTCCTCTGTATGATTTGCTTAAGAAGAACAAGCATTGGGATTGGACTCCAGAACATTCTGATAGCCTGAGGTTTCTCAAGGATGAACTAAAGGCATATCAGAAGTTGGGGCCCTTACACCCAAAAGATGCCCTGAGGGCTGAATGGGGTTTCTCCGCGAATGCCTCATACTGTGGAATTTTCCAGAGAGGACCCAATGGTCCTAGTAGAGCTCTCATGTTTTCATCAACAGCATTTAAAGAGACCGAAATTCGGTACTCGGATTGGGAAAAGGGACTTCTTTCCCTAACTCGAGCTGTTAAGGAAGCAGAAAAGCTTCGTACTACACAAGATGTTGTAGTGCAAGGTCCATTTCCTCTGCTAAAAGCAGTCCTTAAAGGAACTCCTCCACCAGAAGGAATTGCCCAAAAGGCTACTGTTAGAAAGTGGTATGCCTACTTAGAGGGAATTTCACAGCTGATGCCGCTGAAAGAGGGACCTACAAAGGTATCCAAACTTCAGCAACCCATAAATCCTGATAAAGCTCTGCTTAGTCAGCCATATAAGCCTTCTCCTATTCAGGTAGCCCCTGAGATGACCGCAGACTCCGACAAATCGGGAGTGTGGTTCACAGATGCATCCTCTCGGAGGGTAGGGGCGAAGTGGCACTACAAAGCCGCTGCCTTGGAGATTGCTACAGGCCAGACCATCACTGAAGGAGGTGATGGCAGTGCGCTGGTAGGGGAGTTGCGTGCTCTTATAATAGCAGCCGAGAAGGGAGCAACAACTATTTACACTGATTCTTATTCCACGTTCAAAGGCGCCACTGAGTGGATTTGCCAGTGGGAAGCGAATCAGTGGAAGGTATCAGGTGCGGAAGTCTGGAGAGTCGAAGACTGGAAAAGGCTATTAGAAATTGGCCGATCCAGACCCCTCAAGGTTGGTTGGGTAGAAGGGCATTCCAAAAAGCAAACACCAGCTACCACCTGGAATAATCAAGCTGATTTCCTGGCAAAGATCAACATAGTGGATGAGGACAAAGGAGAATGGTGGAGATTAGCTGAGTGGCTTCATGTTAAAAGAGGTCATTCAGGAAAAGCAGACCTTTACTTCGAGTGTAGGTCTAGAGGGTGGCCAGTTTCTATGAGTACCTGTAAGGAACTCATTTCATCTTGCCCACAGTGCAGAATCAGGCTTAAACAAAATCATCCCAATCTAGCTCCAGCACAGCATATCAGAGAGGACAAAAGGTTATGGAGTACATGGCAAGTTGACTATGTGGGTCCTTTAAAGCCCTCACACGGGAAGAAATACATACTGGTGGGGGTGGAAGTGGTTTCAGGATTAGTCATGGCTACAGCAACTAGTGCTGCCACAGGAGCTCAAACTATTGAGGTCTTGAAGCAGTGGTTTAGTGTCTTGCCAATGCCAGAGTACATCCAAAGTGATAATGGATCTCACTTTACAGCGTCTTCTGTACAAGACTGGGCTAAGGGTGAGGGGATTACATGGGTGTTCCATACTCCCTATTATCCTCAAGCTAATGGTATTGTAGAGAGAACAAATGCTCTGGTTAAGAAACATGCCATGGTATCCAAAGGTAACTGGGATAAACGCTTGCCATACGCAATTTTCATTGTGAACAACAGATGGGGTAATTATGGTAGTCCTAAAATAAGGGCATTTTGTCCTGACAATCCAGTGGAGAATGTTAGTCATCCACCAGATAAATCTCAGCACTCTCAACAGTCATTACACAAATTACAGGTGGGACAACCAGTAATGGTAAACTTACCTTCAATTGGAGTTGTGCCTATGACCCTGACAAAACCAAACGGGTTGTATGCTTGGGAAGCAACTGATGTAAATGGGAAGACTCATCGTATCAGTGCACGATGGATTCTCCCAGACTTCTGAACTGCTTTTGCATATACCAGGTTTTCTGCTTTGTAAATATTCAATAAAGTTTTGTTTATTCAGGGGGGTGGGCATAAGTATTAAGTTAAGTTTAAATTAGAGTTATGCTTATGTATTAGTTATGTTAAGAGTTAGATGTAAGTTGTATTTCATTTTTGCTTTTCCGATTCTTGGCTTAATGTGAGCCAGGGGGTGGAGTATGTCATGGAAAGTAGCAAAAGGCTCTCTAAGCTTTTGCTATATTGTGTAGTTTCTAGTGCCTCACATTCAAGCCAGAAGCATCGGAAAAACCAAAACAATCTTTCAGTCCCATGGGAAGATTTCTCCCTAGGGCAAGTGAAAGGTAAACACTGGCCATGTTTCCCTTCCACTTGGCCTTGCTTTCCTGACAACAAGGTATTGTTTTGGTTAAGTAGTAACGGCCTGCCCAACACCTGCAGGTGGGCTGGCCTGAGGAGTGGTCTTTATATTGTTTAGGTAATATTATCCAGTTGTATTAGTTGCTTACTGTTTCTTTCCAATGTATGTGAACAACGTAAAAGTGGTCCGAGTTGTGGGCTAGTCCTGTTTTGGAACATTATAAAAATGGTGGACAGGCCAGGATCGGTGCCCTTATGCTCTCTCTTGCCCTAGCCTGCCTCATGCACTTCTGGGTTTTTCCAGTTTTTCTGGTTTTTTTCCCGGACTTAACAACAACAAACTGCTCGCCGATCTAGTCTCGCCTCGGGCGGACGCCGAGTCGCAGAGACTAAAGCCTGCATGCCTGGACCTTATCGGGAGAATGAGAGACTCCTACCAAGCTACAGACTGTGAGTAGCTGACTGACGAACTATTAACTCAAATCACAAAGACTTGAAAGAACTCTCTTTAAACATCATAGACTCTTTAATTTGCCATTTTCGGAAATGTTACTTTGATCTCAATCAAAAAGAATTCACAGTGGTGGTGTAGTTTCGGGAAGAGGGAATCCACATTCTTTGCAATAAATCACTGATAAAATAGTCAACGCCTCGCGTATTTTCCCCATAACTCTGCCGCGAAACTGCGTTCCACGACAGTACCCCAACAGTGGTCCCTCTGGTGGTCTTCAGGGATGAAGTAAGGGATCTTCCTCAAGTGTCCGCTCCTTGAACTCCAAACTAGTCCTCTGTTTGCTCATGTGCCAAGGCTGTCTCTTCCACCTGCCTCACTCCTCCACCAAGCTTTCTAGCTTCTAATTATTTATTGCTGTTATCTTAAGCCAAGTGTATGCTTTTGTGATGGCTGTGCAAGGAGGAGTGCAGCTCCATTCAAACCCCCCCTTCCTCCCTGTCTGTGGCCTCTTGCCACGAATTGATCGGATCAAATATATATTTCTCACAATCCCCCATTTGCTTTTTGATCAGATTGATTCGTGTCTTAGTTTCAAATCGGGCAATTACTTGCTCTAGAGAGATTAACTCTCTATCTTTTATCCTTTCTTTTGTCGCCTCAATAACCATTATAGGTTGGGGTTTGGTTCTCTCTTCTGGGTTATCGGGTACAATGGGTGCTTGCATCCCTTGCACAGCCATCGTGATCAGTCTTACAAAACATGGAATGACACAGGGTACAATTAATGCCACAATCAACACTCCCCCTCCTACCAAAGCCAATTTAGTAAACCAATCACTTACTCCCAAGTTATTCCACCAATTCTCTAAGTTTATCCCATTCCAGGTTTGTACCAGGACGTGAGCAATTTTCTTCATCTCTTTTACCAGTTGGTTAACAGCATTTCCTTCATCATCTATTTCCAGGCAGCAGTTGGTTAGGTTGAATTTCCCCCCCCACACACCCCCTTCATGAACTAGTAAATAATCTAATGCTAATCCATTTTGATATATTTACAATTAGTTCTACTACTGCTTGCAGTCTAATTATTCTATTAAGCATATATATTGGGGTTCCATAACCCCAAGATCCATCTTCTGCCCGTGTTGCAGGATTATAAGAGGCAATAATCCTTTTGGGAGGCCACTTGTTGTCTTTCCAGTTTCCTATTTGGAGATCCCTCCTGGCCCTTCTTAACTAATCAGTCTCAGTATACAGCTGTACACCTAATCTTTCTCCCTTGGAGATAGGTAACAAGAAGAAGCTGGGTCTAATTGTTCCCAATACACATGATCCTACCCAATTTTTGGGTAAGTGAACATAGGTTACTCTCCCACATATCCAATAAAATCCACCCAGGGCTGACCACCTGTCCTGGAGTCCTGTACCCCTAAATTCCTCTCCTCTCTTCGTGGGGAAGGGGGAAAGCCGCCTGGTTTCCCTCCCCCCTCGCCTGCCCTGCAGCCATGAAGGGGGGGAGGACTGCCCCGTGAGTTCCCGCGCTGGAACCAGGCCGGGATTGGCCGTGCGCTTTCGCGCCTAAGGTGTGGTAACTCTGCCCTTTGTCTAGTGAAGGTTATAAATATTGGGGTCTTCCTGCCTTTGGGGGTTCCCGCTTTGGATTTTGCCTGTGCCTGGACGTACGTGCCTGCTTGAGCTCCCACACTCTCCTCGCCTTGACTGCAGAGAGACCTTCAAAGGATTTGCTTTCCCATTGATACCTTTGTAAGACTTGAATACCTCTTAACGACCCTTAATCGTTCACCTGCAGCCGCTGAAAGGTGGAGAAGGACAGACCGCGAGCAGGCCAGCCCAATCGTGAGTTATTTGGCTCAGCTTAACTTTAATAAGAAACCGCTATTAATTAATAGCTAAAGCCTTTTCCAACTTCTGACTTCCAAAATAGTCAGATTATTGATAGTATCCCTGTAGGTAATTCTCATGCGACTGAATCTGCTAATTAAACTAAATTAATCTTCATATATATAGTTTTGGGGGTGGGTTTTTGGGAAATAAAATTAACTATTTTTGGATAATTTCCCGACTCGGCCACATATTAATTTCTGCCTCCGCAACACCACCCATTTCCAAATTCCCTATAGATTGACCAGCAGCTCCTTCCAATTTTACTAGTTTGTAGGACCCACTGCTGCTGTCTGTTACCTCTTTCCACTTTCCAGTGTTAGGATCAGAGATGTTCACTTCCATTGATTTCCAGGGCCATCGATCTCCTTGATTGGTACCTCCACAGACATAACAGTTGGTTACATTCAATGATTTTGCAATATTCTCAGCCAAATTTACAAAAAGATTTTTAGCAACTGTTGGAATTTAATACTTAACTCCTGATTCTATTTCATGATAAAATGAATGAAATACCAAATGTTGTGATATTCCCTATGATACTGGCAGCATTGGCCAGGATCTTCTGGGCAAATGTATTTTTCTTGCCCACTATAATAACATCTCCACCCCATATTCCCACAATTTGAAGAACCATCTGTCATGGAAGGGATCAGAGCCCTTTTGCCTTATTGCAGAATTTTCATTTGTACACAAAATTGTGGCTCAGAGGCCTTCCATCGAAAAAGTCAAAACAATATTTCCTATCTGCTTGCACTGACACAGCTGCTGTACCAGCAGATGCACAGGCCTTGAGAGAATCTCTCTCTCAGGGAAGCAAAGACATAAACATGGCTATGTTTTGGAAAAGGGGTTCGAATTCTCAGACATGGTGACCACTCGACAAACATCTGCTGGGGGCTGACCCCTGGGTGGTTCCATAAGTTGTTTTTGTTGAGAATTAGCCAATTGTATAGGTTGATTACAACTTTGTACCAATCTGTAAAGTTAACGTGAGTCTGACTGAGTTGGTTGAACACACCTCTTCTGAAATACTATAAAAAATGTACCCACTTGCACCTCTTGCTACTTACCTTAACTTAACTGGCCCCTCGCTCTCTACCCTGCACCTCTTTTGCTCGATACCCTGATCGCTGATTACACACGCACACACACGCGGCATTCGCATCGCAAACAACCAGCTCAAGACTGCACCGTTCCAGACAAGGGCCCGATCCTTACGAGCCCCGGGAGTCAGCATTCAGCTCGACCGGACCTGAGGAGCCTCGGACAACACGCCTTAAAATCCATAAAGACTTTGAAACTTCTCTGAACTGCATTCGGGACAGTGAGTAATTGATAAACTTCTATTTGAAACTGAATAACTCCTCAAGACTTCAATGAACTCTCTCATATCATAGACTCTCTTCATTTTAGTCATTCTGTATATTAAATCTCAACTACGAACCAAGAATCTACGCGGGATAATTACAAATAAGTTTGGGGAAGGGGATTTCTAGTGTATAATATTAAATTACTTATACCTTTTTACAAAACATCGGCCTCGCATATCATTACTTCAAACCTCCCCCCCCCCCCAAACAAACTTTCCCGTCCGAGACACCATCATTGTCAATAGCCTGGCTAGCATCAAAAGTGACCCACAGGGGTTGGCTGTGGTCGGTGGCCCTTTGGCTTTTTCCTAACAATTTTCCTTTCCCATCATTTGCCCTTATTTCTACCCACCATAGATAGGCTCTTTCCTTTGGATCATAACAAGTGATTTTTCCCTTCTCATTACATCTGCCATATTCTGTTTGGTTGTGATAACAGGGATCTAACTTCTGTCCTTTACACTCATAAATTGTATGGTATACCAATGTTTGAGACACAATTTTGCCCCTCCGAGTTGCAGCAATGCAGTCACTGCAGTTCTGGTCTTGTTCCAGGGCTATGAGGCTTAACCCAAATATGCACAGAAGAGGTCCGGTCAGGGCCATGTTACTCGGCAGTCACAGCCCAGAGGGGTTGCAGCCCTTGGCAGACCTTCTTCAGCCGCAGCACTGGTTCCCACTCCAGTCTTGCCCTCTTTTTATTTCCTTGGGTGCCTCTCACTGCCCTTTTGCTTTTCTTGAAATATGTGCCTCAAATTAAAATAAAATCTTAAACCAACCAAACAACACAAAAAAACACACAAAAAACCTAAACCAAACAAAACAAAATCCTCCAATTTTTCCCCACTAAACAATCCCTCTTGTTTTTAACGATTTCAACACCTTTTGTCAGTTTTGCATATTGGTTCTGAAGTCCCAATTAGTCCCCTAGGAGTGATAAGTGTTTAGAAATTCCACCAGTGCTTATCTTATTGCCTTCTTAGTGTCACTTTTGTTTCTCCTGGGTTCGAAGTCACTTGCCACTCCTGGACAGGTCCTTTTACTCGTGAGGTGTGTGTCCATCCTTTTTCTGCTGTTCTGATGGCCATTTCTGTGGTGAGCAACACAAGAAAAGGGCCTTCCCACATAGTTAACAAAGTTTGTTTGTTTTTTGGTGTTTTTTGGTTTTTTTTTCCCCCAAGTCTTTATCAGTACCTTATCACCAGGTTTAATTTTATGGATTGCAAACCTCAGAGGTGGAGTTTGATCTAGCATCCCCCTATTTCTGGATGTTCTCATCATTCGTTCAACTTTCCCTGAACTCTGGGGGTGCCACGGAGTGTGATATTCCCACAAAATACCTAAGATTTCTGATAGTTTCCTAATTATTTTTGAAGTAAAATGTGTCCCTTGATCTGAATCAATATGTTCCACTATTCCATACCTTGGTATTATACTTTCCAATAATACTTTTACCACCATATGTGCAGTTGCTCTGCTCACTGGGTAAGCTTCCACCCATTGGGTTAGGTGATTGTGCTAGTTAGAAGCAAGCTGGAATGTTTTGGTAAAAGAACTTGATAACAGACAGTGAAATGAAAACATGGTGTCTCCTTCTCTCACAGTCACGCTGAGAACTCTGGGAAGAAGAAGTAAACTTTCTCCATTTTGTCTTTCACTTCTGCCTTTGCCTTCAGACCTAGTCCCATCTCATTAACCTTGCTCCTACTAACCTTGCTCCCTAACCTCTTGGCCGCACCACTCTTCTTCCTGAGAACTGGGGTAAGGTTGAGAGGGCCGGGGGAGGTGTTGGGGTGGTTTGAGAGCCCCTCCTGGGGACTCAGGTTTCTGGGAGGGGAGTTGTGCTTTTGTATTGTTTATCCTTTGTATATTTCTGTATATAATTGTATATAATACACAGCCTGGTTCGGCAAGAGAGCAGGACCGAGGCTAGCTCAGCTGAAACGCGCTTTCTCGAAGCCTTTTTTCTCCTCCATTTTGAGGCTCTCTCGATCTGAGGAGCCCAGAAGGGGGCAGGGAGCGGCAAGCAGGCGCTAAGTGCTCGCAGGAAGGTGAGTCAGAGGGCGGTGCCTGGCGAGCGGCAGATTTAAACGAGGAGCGGCAGAGGCGAAGCCACAGCCTGGTTCGGCAAGAGAGCAGGACCGAGGCTAGCTCAGCTGAAACACGCTTTCTCGAAGCCTTTTTTCTCCTCCATTTTGAGGCTCTCTCGATCTGAGGAGCCCAGAAGGGGGCAGGGAGCAGCAAGCAGGCGCTAAGTGCTCGCAGGAAGGTGAGTCAGAGGGTGGTGCCTGGCGAGCGGCAGATTTAAACGAGGAGCTAGGTGTCTCTGCTGAGCGCAGCGCGTGCCGCTGAAAAGAAAAAAAAACCAAAAAAACCCACCACACCTAACAACTCCCCTCAGACCTTCAGGATAGCAGACATGGTTCGAACTAGGTCCAAGCTGTATAATACTTGTAAAACTGTGGGCACCCAAACAGAGCCCACCTGTAGGAATGCAGGTGTGCAGACGTCTGGATGTGAGGAGTGCTGGAGCCTGGCACTCGAAGTCGAGGGAGACACAGGCAATGGCTGCATTAGGTGTGAGCAGATTGATTGTCTGCTCAACCTGGTGGCTGAACTCAAGGGAGAGGTGGAACGACTGAAGGCTGAAAGGGAAGGTACAAGAGAGCAACATGCTCTGCAGTCCCCCTTGCCAGAGGGAGACGAACAGAGCAACCAAGAAGAATGGATGCAGGTGCCTGCCAGAAGACGCAAGGGAAAACCCTTCCAGCCATCTTCACATCCCGAGCTGCCCTTACATAACAGATATAGGGCACTAGAGGTTGAGGATGATGTGATCCTGGAGCAGGCAGAAGCATCACCGGCTGGGAGGGCAACTGAGACAAATCAGTTGCCCCCTCGCATCAGAACAAGTACCCAGAAGAAAAAGAGGAGGGTAATTGTTATTGGTGATTCCCTTCTGCAGGGAACAGAGGGCCCCATATGCCGGCCAGACCCCTTCCACAGGGAGGTCTGCTGCCTCCCTGGAGTCTGGGTCAGGGATGTTACCAGGAGGCTGCCTACTGTAGTGCAGCCCTCTGATTACTATCCCTTTTAGTTATACAGGCAGGGAATGATGAGATTAATAACAGAGGGCTAAAAGCTATCAAAAGGGACTTTAAGACACTGGGAAAAGCAGTTGAGGGAGCAGGGGCACAAGTAATCTTTTCATCTATACCCTTAGTTACAGGCTGGAATACAGAGAAGAATAGGAAAGCGCATTTGATGAACAAGTGGCTCAGAGGATGGTGCATCCAACATAACTTTGGATTCTTTGATCTTCACAGTATCACAGTATCACAGTATCACCAAGGTTGGAAGAGACCTCACAGATCATCAAGTCCAACCCTTTACCACAGTGCCCAAGGCTAGACCATGGCACCAAGTGCCACATCCAACCTTGCCTTGAACTGCCCCAGGGACGATGACTCCACCACCTCCCCGGGCAGCCCATTCCAGTGCCCAATGACTCTCTCAGTGAAGAACTTTCTCCTCACCTCGAGCCGAAATTTCCCCTGGCGCAGCCTGAGGCTGTGTCCTCTCGTTCTGGAGCTGGCCACCTGAGAGAAGAGAGCAACCTCCCCCTGGCCACAACCACCCTTCAGGTAGTTGTAGACAGCAATAAGGTCACCCCTGAGCCTCCTCTTCTCCAGGCTAAACAACCCCAGCTCCCTCAGCCTCTCCTCATAGGGCTTGTGCTCGAGGCCTCTCACCAGCCTCGTCGCCCTTCTCTGGACACGCTCGAGCATCTCAGTGTCCTTCCTAAACTGGGGGGCCCAGAACTGAACGCAGTACTCGAGGTGTGGTCTGACCAGTGCAGAGTACAGGGGCAGAATGACCTCCCTGCTCCTGCTGACCACACCATTCCTGATGCAGGCCAGGATGCCACTGGCTCTCTTGGCCACCTGGGCACACTGCTGGCTCATGTTCAGGCGGGTATCAATCAGTACCCCCAGATCCCTCTCTGTCTGGCTGCTCTCCAGCCACTCCGACCCCAGCCTGTATCTCTCCATGGGGTTGTTGTGGCCAAAGTGCAGCACCCTGCACTTGGAGCTACTGAACCCCATCCCATTGGCCTCTGCCCATCTGTACAGGCAGTCAAGGTCCCGCTGCAGAGCCCTTCTGCCCTCCAACTCAGCCACATCTGCCCCCAGCTTAGTGTCATCTTGGGGAACTTCATCTTGCCACAGGTCTGCAATCAGCAGATGGGATACAACTATCACAGAAGGGGAGAAGGACCCTGGCACATAAGCTGGCTGGGCTTGTTGAGAGGGCTTTAAACTAGAATGGAAGGGGGAGGGGGTTAAACATGACAGCACCAGAGATAAATCAAAGGGAATTGAGGATGGTAGGCTAGAGCTAGGAGTAAAAGCAGCAGCCCAGCTGAAGTGCATGTACACTAAAGCATGCAGTATGGGTAACAAACAAGAGGAGCTGGAAGCTCTGGTGCTGGAGGAAAACTATGATATTGTCGCCATCACTGAAACGTGGTGGGATGGCTCACATGATTGGTGTGCTGTAATCAATGGCTACAGACTCTTCAGGAGAGACAGGCAAGGGAGAAAGGGCGGGGGAGTGGCTCTGTATATTAGGGATGCTCTGGATGTCATGGAGGTAGAAATCAAAGATGATCAAGTTGAGTCATTATGGGTGAGACTTAAGGCGAAGGCCAACAAGGCTGATATCCTGGTTGGAGTCTGTTACAGACCACCCAACCAGGAAGAAGAGGTTGATTTATTACTCTTTAAGCAACTGGAGGCTGCCTCAAGATCACCTGCCCTTGTTCTGGTGGGCGACTTTAACCTACCAGACATCTGCTGGGACTTAAACACTGCAGAGAAGAAGCAGTCTAGAAGGTTTCTGCAATGTGTGGAAGACAACTTCCTGTCCCAGCTGTTACGTGAGCCTACCAGGGGGGCAGCCCTGCTTGACCTGCTGCTCACAAATAGAGAGGGGCTGGTAGGGGATGTGGTGGTTGAAGGCTGCCTGGGGTCCAGTGACCATGAAATTATAGAGTTTTCAATACATGGAGAAACCAGGAGGGGCATCAACAGAACCTCCACACTGGACTTCCGAAGGGCAGACTTCAGCCTATTTAAGGAACTAATTCAGAAAGTTCCTTGGGAAATAGCCCTTAGAAACAAAGGGGTCCAGGAAGGTTGGGCCTACTTCAAGAAAGAACTCCTGAAGGCACAGGAGCAGGCAGTGCCACTGAGCCGGAAGATGAGCCGACGAGGGAGGCAGCCAGGCTGGATGGACAGGGAGCTGCTGAAGGAATTAAAGATTAAAAAGAGAGTATATCACCTTTGGAAAAGAGGGGAGGTGTCCCAGGAGAAGTTCAAGGAAGTTGCTAGGTCTTGTAGAGGAAAAATTAGAGAGGCAAAAGCCCACTTGGAGCTCAGGCTGGCCACGGCTGCCAAGGAAAATAAAAAGTGTTTCTTTAAATATATGAATGGCAAGAGAAGGGCCAAGGGCAACCTCCAGTCCTTGTTAGATAGAGAGGGGAATATAGTGGCAAAGGATGAGGAAAAGGCAGAGGTGCTTAACACCTTCTTTGCCTCAATCTTCACTAGTGGGACAGGTTGTCTCCAGGACAGCTGGACTCCTGAAGTGGTTGATGGAGTCAGGGATCAGTACAGTCCCCCTCTAATCCATGAGGAAGCAGTAAGGGACCTGCTGCGTCATTTGGATCCTCACAAGTCCATGGGACCGGATGGGATCCACCCTAGGGTGCTGAGAGAGCTGGCAGCTGAGCTGGCCATGCCACTCTCCATCATTTATCAGCAGTCCTGGCTGACTGGAGAGGTCCCTGAAGACTGGAAGCTGGCCAATGTGATTCCCATACACAAGAAGGGTCGTAAGGAGGAGCCAGAAAACTACACACCTGTCAGCCTGACCTCAGTGCCAGGCAAGGTCATGGAACAGGTAATCTTGGGTGCCATCACAAAGCACCTACAGGATGGCCAAGGGATCAGGCCCAGCCAGCATGGGTTTAGGAAGGGCAGGTCCTGCCTCACCAACCTGATCTCCTTTTATGATCAGGTTACCCACCTGGTGAATGTGGGGAAGGCTGTGGATGTAGTCTACTTGGACTTCAGCAAAGCCTTTGACACTGTCTGCCACAAGAAGCTCCTAGTCAAGCTGGCAGCTCATGGTTTGGACAGATTCACTCTGTGCTGGATCAAGAACTGGCTGGATGGCAGAGCTCAGAGAGTGGTGGTGAAAGGTGCCACATCCAGTTGGCAGCCAGTCACTAGTGGTGTTCCCCAAGGATCAGTGCTGGGCCCAGTCCTGTTCAATATCTTTATTGATGATCTGGACGAGGGCATTGAGTCCAGCATCAGTAAGTTTGCAGATGACACCAAGCTAGGAGCAGGTGTTGATCTGTTGGAAGGTAGGAGAGCCCTGCAGAGGGACCTGGACAGGCTGGATGGGTGGGCAGAGGCCAATGGGATGAGATTTAGCAAGATCAAGTGCAGGGTTCTGCACTTTGGCCACAATAACCCCAAGCAGCGCTATAGGCTGGGGACTGAGTGGCTGGAGAGCAGCCAGGAGGAGAGGGACCTGGGGGTGCTGATAGATAGTAAGCTGAAGATGAGCCAGCAGTGTGCCCAGGTGGCCAAGAGAGCCAATGGCATCCTGGCCTGCATCAGGAACAGTGTGGCCAGTAGGACAAGGGAGGTTATTTTTCCCCTGTACTCAGCACTGGTCAGGCCACACCTTGAGTACTGTGTCCAGTTCTGGGCCCCTCAATTCAGGAGAGATGTTGAGGTGCTGGAACATGTCCAGAGAAGGGCAACAAAGCTGGTGAGGGGCCTGGAGCACAAATCCTATGAGGAGAGGTTGAGGGAGCTGGGCCTGTTTAGCCTGGAGAAGAGGAGGCTCAGGGGTGATCTTATTACTGTCTACAACTACCTGAAGGGGCATTGTAGCCAGGTGGGGGTTGGCCTCTTCTCCCAGGCAACCAGCAATAGAACAAGGGGACACAGTCTCAAGTTGTGCCAGGGTAGGTATTGGCTGGATGTTAGGAAGAAGTTCTTCACAGAGAGAGTGATTTCCCATTGGAATGGGCTGCCCAGGGAGGTGGTGGAGGCACCGTCCCTGGGGGTGTTCAAGAAAAGACTGGATGAGGCACTTAGTGCCATGGTCTAGTTGACTGGATAGGGCTGTGTGATAGGTTGGACTGGATGATCTTGGAGGTCTCTTCCAACCTGGTTGATTCTATGATTCTATGATTCTGTAACTGTATATATTGTAAATAGCTGCTTGTAAATTCTGCTAGCTGTAAATAAATTGCTTCATCTATATTCCCAGGGTCTGTCTGAGTTAGCTGGGTACCTACAAAGTGTGGGGGGGCGGGGTAACCCCAAACCATCACAGTGATCTACTATAACTAATAAATATTTTATCCTTCCTTCTTTAGGTAATTCTGTAAAATCTATTTGCACTCGGTCGAATGGTTGATATGCTGTTTTTCTCCCTCCCCGAGCTTTTTGCTTAAATACTGCCTTGTTTACCCTTTTACAGATTAGGCATCCTTGTGTGATCTGTTTTGCTATATCGTATATCCCTATACACCCATACTGTTTCAGGAACTGGTCTCCTAATGCTTTGGTTCCCCAGTGGGTCTGATTATGCAGTCTTTGAAGAATTTGTCGGCTGCATGCCTTGGGCAAAATCTCCCTCCCATCCAGGAGCTGCCACTTCCCATCTTTAAACTCCGCTCCCATCTTCTTGATCTTATCCTCCTCTTCCCCTGAAAACTTTTTTCCCATAAATGTGTTCATTTCCTGTTCTTGGTGAAGTGTATAGGTCTCACAAGGGCTGCCTCCACCTTGAACTGCAGCCTTTTCGGCCTCTATATCAGCCCTGTTGTTTCCCCGAACTCGTAAATCAAATCCTTGTTGGTGGCCCTTTATATGTACTACAGCAACCTCCTTTGGTCCCCTTAATTCCTTTAATATCAGGGTTATCAATTCTTGATGGATCAATCCTTTCCCTTGGGTATTTATGAGTCCTCTTTCTTCCCATATTTTCCCAAATGTATGCACCACTCCATAGGCATATTTAGAGTCTGTGTAGATGGTTCCTGGTTTGTCCTTTAATAATTTAAGCGCCCTGTAAAGGGCGTACAACTCACAGGCCTGAGCTGACCATGACGGATTTAGGGACCCTGATTCCCCACTGGCTCTAACTCCCCATTAATTGTCACATCTCTTGCTTTCCATTTCTCTTCTATAACTCCAGAGGATCCATCCCCAAACAATTTTCCCCCTTTATCTAATTCACTCTCCTGAAGGTCTGGTCTGACCTTCGTCTGAGTTTCTATAACCCTTATACAGTCATGTTCCAAATTGTCTGGGGGTTTCCCATATAAGAATTGAGCAGGATTCTGAGCAGGTGTTATCTTTAATTCCAAATTCGGAGAGTCAATGAGTATGGCTTCATATTTCAGTACTCGGCTGTCTGTGAGCCATCTCTCTGCTTTCTGTTGTAACACTCCCCTTGAATTGTGAGGGGTGTAAACTGCCAATTGAGCATGTAGGGTTATTCTTCTTGCTTCCTCAATTAATAAATCTGTGGCCACCAAGAGCAGAGCCTCCCCCGCGCACCCAGGCCTGTACATTGCTTGATTCCTGCAAGTCTATTAAAGCCTTATTTTGCATGAACGCAAGTTTATGACTGATATTTATGACAGTCCTGGATGCTGAAGTTTGTAAGTTACCATGTCTTCTGGACAGTCATTGATATGGTCTGGGAATATTCTAAGAAATTGCCTGTCCGGGTCTATGCATATTTCCTGAATTCTGTTAGAAATCTAACTGTGTCTAGGAATGTTTCTGGAATATGGAATCACTCTGAGTATGTGTATTGGGACACAGAGGCTCCAGATATTTTGGGGGGAAATGGTACTGGATAGCAGTTATTTCACTGTGTTTAAATGTGGTTTCAGGAGGGTATATTACAGCTCTGAGCTGGAACACGTGGAAAAGGCATTTGGCCGCGGCCATTAAGATGCTTAAGGGGAGGAGTGGTCCGTGTTGCTGTGGCTGCAGCTGCGGGGGGCTGGGCGACAGGTCAGACCTGTCCGACGGGTCAGGCAGCCCCGAGCACAGCCACCGCTCTTAGTGCGGCTCCGCCCCGAACTCCGCCCCCGGACCCTGCACCCACAGCCCAGTCCTGCAATCCATCTCGCTCCCATCACCACGCGGCAAGTTAGACCACACCCGAACCCTTCCACAGACACAGATCCAGGGCAAGGAACCTTGTTGGGAAGCAGTGCCCCCCAGCAACAGCAACCAGCTGGAAATGGATCTGATAATGGAGTTATTTTTATCATCTCCACGCCCAGAAAGGAAATCAGGCACACAAGGCAGGAGTATGCAAGGGCAAATGGACAGTCCCTTTTATCCTGGCTTTTGAGATGTTGGGATGCAGGAGCAGAAACCGTGGACCTAGATCAGAGGGAGGCTAAACAGCTGGGATCCTTGTCGAGGGATGGGGGTGTAGATAAAGAGCTGGGAAGGCTGGATGGCACTCACTCACTTTGGGCCAGGCTTCTCGTAGCTGTGAGATACAGATACCCCTCCAAGGATGACATGATTTTCCATCCCCTTAAGTGGACAGATATGGAACAGGGTATCACATACCTGAGGCAAATGGTTGTACAGGAGATAATCTATGGAGATGGCCAGATGCCCTCGGACCCCGATGATGTCTGCATGAAGCCAGCCCTCTTAAAGAAACTGACTCAGTGTGCTCCTTCCACATATGCACCCACACTGGGAGCACTGCTGCTGGGCAGAGACCCCAACAACCTTCCCATGATCAGAGTTTGTGAATGACTTGAGACAGTTCGAAGATATGAAGTGGAAACGAAGGAGGCCAAATGGTATGCCACAACTGACATTGCTAATGCTTTCTTCTCCATCCCCATTGCAGAAGAACGTAGGCCAGTTTGCTTTCACCTGGAGAGGAGTCCAGTACCACTGGAACAGACTGCCTCAAGGGTGGAAGCACAGCCCTACAATCTGCCATAGCATCATCCAGACTGCACTGGAGAAGGGTGGAGCTCCGGAACATCTGCAGTACATCGATGACATCATTGTATGGGGTGAGACAGCAGAGGAGGTCTTCGAGAAGGGTGAGAAGATCATTAATATCCTGTTGGATGCTGGGTTTGCCATTAAGAGAAGCAAAGTGAAAGGGCCTGCCAGAGAGATCCAGTTCCTGGGAGTTCAATGGCAGGATGGCCGATGCCACATCCCTATGGATGTGGTGAATAAAGTGGCCACTATGGTGGAACCCACTAACCGGAAGCAGACACAATCCTTCCTGGGGTTTGTGGGCTTTTGGAAGGTGCACATTCCCGGGTACAGTCAAATTGTGAAACCCCTCTTTGACGTTACAAGAAAGAGAAATAGCTTTGAGTGGGGACCTGAGCAGCAGGTGGCACTTGACCAGATCAAACGAGAGGTGGTCCATGCCATGGCCTTGGGACCAGTTCGAACCGGCCCAGAGATTAACATTCTCTACACAGCATCCGGTGAGAATGGTCCTAGCTGGAGCTTATGGCAGAAAGCTCCTGATGAGACACAAGGCCGCCCACTCGGGTTCTGGAGCAAGGCGCACAAAGGCTCAGAGGCCAATTATACCCCCACAGAGAAGGAAATCCTAGCTGCCTATGAGGGAGTTAGAGCTGCCTCTGAGGTGATTGGGACGGAGTCACCACTCCTTTTAGCTCCAAGGCTTCCAGTCCTGACTTGGATGTTTAAAGGGAAAGGTTCAACTCCGCACCATGCCACAGATGCCACTTGGAGTAAGTGGATGGCTCTGATAACTCAGAGAGCTAGGATGGGGACCCTTGAGTGCCCAGGCATTGTGGAGGTCATCACCAACTGGCCAGAGGGCACTGACTTCGGAAAGCCAGCAGAATAGAAGACAGTGACCCGTGCCGAGGAAGCCCCCCCATACAGTGACCTTCCTGAGGATGAAAAGGCATATGCTCTCTTCACAGATGGATCCTGCCGTCTGATAGGCAGCAAGCGGAGATGGAAGGCTGCTGTCTGGAACCCTACACGCAGGGTTGCAGAGGCAAAAGACGGAGAAGATGAATCCAGCCAGTATGCTGAGGTAAAAGCCATCCAGCTGGCCCTGGACATTGCAGAGCGAGAACAGTGGCCAATGCTATACATCTACACCGACTCATGGATGGTAGCAAATGCCTTATGGGGGTGGCTGAAGGAATGGAAGCGGAATGACTAGCAGAGAAAAGGGAAGCCTATTTGAGCTGCTGATCTCTGGCAAGACATTTCTGCATGCTTGGACAAACTACCAGTTAAAATCCGGCACATCAGTGCTCACATCCCAAAGAGCAGAGCCACTGAGGAGCAGCAACATAACCACCAAGCTGACTTGGCTGCCCACATCTCCCAGATAGACCTGTACACACAAAGGTGAACTGTTCTTAGCTCGGTGGGCACATGACTCTTCTGGCCACCAAGGAAGAGATGCCACATACCAATGGGCCCGAGACAGGTCTGTGGACATACCCATGGATGCCATAGCTCAGGTTATCCATGACTGTGACATCTGTGCCACCATAAAGCAAGCCAAGCGCATGAAGCCTTTGTGGTATGGGGGACGGTGGTCAAAGTACAAGTATGGGGAGGCCTGGGAGATCGATTACATCACTCTGCCTCAGTCTTGCAGTGACAAGCAGTATGTGCTAATCATGGTGGAGGGAAGCACGGGGTGGCTGGAAACCTACCCAGTACCTCATGCTACTGCCCATAACACCATTCTGGGTCTGCAGAGCCACATCCTGTGGAGACACAGTACCCCAGAGAGAACAGAGTCAGACAACGGGACCCATTTCAAGAAGAGCCTTGTAAGCAACTGGGCAAAAGAGCATGGGATAGAATGGGTTTACCACATCCCATACTACCCACAAGCCGCAGGAAAGATTGAACGTCACAATGGCCTGCTGAAAACCACCTTGAAGGCTATGGGAGGTGGAACTCTCAAAAACTGGGAGAAACACCTTGTAGAAGCCACTTGGCTGGTGAATAGCAGGGGATCAGTCAACAGAGCTGGTCCTGCTCAGTCTGCCCTACTGCCCATAGTTGAGGGAGATGGAGTTCCTGTAGTCTGTGAAAGGAATCTGCTAGGGAAAACTGTGTGGGTTGCTCCTGCCTCTGGTGGGGGAAAACCTATCAAAGGGGTGGTATCTGCAGAGGGTCCTGGTCACATATACTGGGTAATGCTTGAAACTGGTACTATCGAGTGTGCCCCCCAGAGAAATCTCTCTCTAGCTGAAAAGGTTTAAAATCTCAGAGTTGATTCCATGTATTCCAGGTATTCCATGCTATCTTGTATTATAGTTGTATAATATTTGTATCATAGTTGTGTAATACTTGTATTATAGTTCATAAGGAGTTATAAGTTGTTTTTGTAGTTACACCCTCACCACAACACATGCAACAGAATCCACACCACACCAGCAGCTATCCAGAGGAGTCCTACAGCATCGCATCACAACGAGGCGTCTGACATAACCCTGCACCTGATTCTTCACTGATGCCCTGCAGTGAAAAAACTGTTCCCGATTTCCCTCCAGTGGATGTCTACAGCCATCTCATCTACACCTGTTTCCCTGATGCCATACACCAAGAGACTGTTCCTGATGTTCTTCTTCACTGAGGGAGAAGACTCTTTCCTGAGTTCCAACAAGAACTGTTCCAGTTTCACTGACTCTTCTGCCATGTTCCTGTCCTGCTCACACCTCACCAACCTGCACTGGACCAGAGAAGCAGACGACCTTGGGATACAGCTGGGCACCAAGAAGGACTTTAAGAACTCTTAATCCATGGACACCTTTTCCTATCTTTGGGGAAGAAGACTGTTCGTAGGAAGGTGGAAGTGGTCTAACCAAGGGGTGGAATGTATAGGGTTAACACTCCAGGGGGAGTAGCCCTGAACCTGACCCTAGGGGTCTTGGCCCCTCCCCAGGGGCGGGCCACACTCCAGGTGATGGTTAGCCCACTCCCCCCCACTGCCTGTCCTATAAAGGAGAGGGGATTCCTGTTCCTCTCCCTCCTCTCTCTTTGCTCTCTGGACACGCACCTCACACTACACACATCTCTGCCTGCATATCAGCACACCACATGGCAGCCAGGAGGCAGACAAAACCACCATCACACACTCGGGTTGTATATTATACCTTTTGTATTTTGCTATTTTCCCTTCCCTATCCTTTGTAAACTTCCCTACCTCAAATACCTTTCTAAGTTATTGTTCAACTTTTCCTTTTAACTTCCAAATCGAGTGAGATTGATTTATTCAGGTGTGCTTACTTCTCTCTCCCTATATCTAATCCCTTCCTTTGGGAAAGAAGGGGGAAGAGGGGAGGTGTGCTAGTTTGAAGCAGGCTAGAATGTTTTGGTGAAAAAGAACTAGATCATAGGCTGTGAAAGGAAAACAATGGTGATGTCTACTTCCCTCAGAGTCTCGCTGAAGGAGGAATGAAAAACATTAGATAACACTTTCGCTATTTTGTCTCACTTTCAGGCTGGGCTTTGACTGAGCTGCATCTCCCTAACCTCACCTTCCACTCACGTGTACTTCTTAACCTCTTGACTGAAACTCTATTCTTCCTTAGGACTGCTTGTATATTGTGCCAGCTGTAAATAAATAGCTTCATTTATATTCCCAGAACCGTCTGAGTCTAGTTGGGTATTTCTAAAGTGTGGGGGGGTGGGTAACACCCAAACCATCACAGGAGGGCACTCTACAAATTGTTATTGGGTCTATCAAATTTATTAGAGTCTCTGGGAATTTGAATTAGAACCCAAGACACATGAGAACAAAACCTATTCAGAAAATGCATTCATTCCCCTTATAACTCTGAGCAGGAAAGTGATAGGCTTGAGCAAGATGCATTATTCTTTTCCTTTTGTAAAGCCTAACACAGTGGAGAATGAAATTTGCTCCTAGATCTTTTCCATAAAAAGAACCATTTTCACCTTTCTTTCTATATGCATGACAACAAAACCCGTTGTGATGGTTTGGGCTTTTACCCGCCCCCCAACACTTTTGGAATTGCCCCAGCTAACTCAGACGGCCTCTGGGAATATAAATGAAGCTATTTATTTTACAGCAGCAAATATACAAGCAGCTATTTACAATATATACAGTTATATACAGAAAAATACAAAGGATAAACAATACAGAAGCACAATTCCCCTCCCAGAAACCTGAGTCCCCAGGAGGGGCTCTCAAAACCACCCCAACACCTCCCCTTGCCCTCTCAACCTTACCCCAGTTCTCAGAAAGAAGAGAGGTGCAGCCAAGAGGTTAGGGAGCAAGGTTAATGAGATGTGACTAGGTCTGAAGGCAAAGGCAGAATGAAAGACAAAATGGAGAATGTTTTACTTCTTCCTCCCAGAGTTCTCAGCGTGACTGTGAGAGAAGGAGACAATTGTTTTCATTTTCACTGCCCATTATCTAGTTCTTTTACCAAAACATTCTAGCTTGCTTCAAACTAGCACACCCGTTCAGAAAATGTATTCATTCCCCTTATAACTCTGAGCAGGAAAGTTACAGGCTTGAACACAATGCATTATTCTACTCCTTTTGGGAAGCCTTACAAACTGTAGAAAGAAATCTGATCCTATGTGATGGTTTGTGTGTTCCCCACCCTCCACACTTTAGAAATCACCCAGACTAGACTCAGTAGGCTCTGGGAATACAAATGAAGATATTTATTTACAGCTAGCACAATATACAAGCAGATATTTACAATATATACAGCTATATACAGAAATATACAAGGTAAAAGTAAGACAGAAACACAACTCCCCTCCCAGAAACCTGTGTCCCCAGGAGGGGCTCTCAACCACCCCTGCACCTTCCCCCTGCCCCTCTCAACCTTACCCCAGTCCTAAAGAAGAATAGAGGTTCAACCAAGAGGTTAAGAAGCAAAGGTGAGTGGAAGGTGAGGTTAGGGAGATGTTGCTCAGTCAGTAGCCCAGCCAGAAAGCGAAGACAAAATGGTGAGAGTGTTATCTCATGTTGTCATTTCTTCTTCAGCAAGACTGAGGGGAGTAGGCATCACCACTGTTTTTCTTTCACAGCCTATGATCTAGTTCTTTTCACCAAAACATTTTACTCTGCTTCAAACTGGCACATCCTAGGACGCTTCCGTAAAAAAAAAACCCACATTTTCATATTTCTTTCTATTTGCATGACAACAAAACCTGTTCAGAAAATGCATTCATTCCCCTTATAACTCTGAGCTGGAAAGTGATAGACATGAATACGATGCATCATTCTCCTCCTTTTGAGAAGCCTAACACACTGGAGAAAGAAATTTGCTCCTAGATCATTTCCATTAAAAAAAAAACATTTTCACATTCCTTTCTATTTGTATGAGAACGCAAACTATTCAGAAAATGCAATCATTCCCCTTTTAACTCTGAGCAGTGACGTGATAAGCATGAATGCGATGCATCATCTGCTCCTTTTGGGAAGCCTAAGAGACTGGAGAAAGATATTTGATCCTAGATAATTTCCTTTAAGATGCCCCGTTTTCTCTTTTCTTGCAAAATCTACTCTAACAAAACCTGTTAAGAAAATGCATTCATTCCCATTATATCTCCGAGTGGCAAAGTGATAGGCTTAAACATGATGCATCATTTTGCTCCTTTTGGGAAGCCTGACAAACTGGAGAAAGAGATGTGATACTAGGTCGTTTCCTTTAAAACATCCCATTTTCACATTTCTTGCAATTTGGACGAGCAGAAAACCTGTTCAGAAAATGCATTAATTCCCCTTATAACTCTGAGCTGGAAAGTGATAGGCATGACTACGATGCATCATTCTCCTCCTTTTGGGAAGCCTAACAGACTGGAAAAAAAAATTTCCTCCTAGGTCATTTCTGTAAAAGAACCATTTTCATGATTCTTTCTCTTTGCATGAGAACACAACCTATTCAGGAAATGCATTCATTCCACTTTTAACTCTGAGCAGGGACGTGATAGGCTTGAAGACTATTAGCGTTTAGCCGGTGGAGCACCTTGGGTAAAATGACTCTTTGGTCAGACCACACCTCGAGTACTGCGTTCAGTTCTGGGCCCCCCAGTTTAGGAGGGACATCGAAATGCTTGAGCGTGTCCAGAGAAGGGCGACGAGGCTGGTGAGAGACCTCGAGCACAAGCCCTACGAGGAGAGGCTGAGGGAGCTGGGGTTGTTTAGCCTGGAGAAGAGGAGGCTCAGGGGTGACCTTATTGCTGTCTACAACTACCTGAAGGGTGGTTGTGGCCAGGAGGAGGTTGCTCTCTTCTCTCAGGTGGCCAGCTCCAGAACAAGAGGACACAGCCTCAGGCTGCGCCAGGGGAGATTTAGGCTCGAGGTGAGGAGAAAGTTCTTCACTGAGAGAGTCATTGGGCACTGGAATGGGCTGCCCGGGGAGGTGGTGGAGTCGTCGTCCCTGGGGCAGTTCAAGGCAAGGTTGGATGTGGCACTTGGTGCCATGGTCTAGCCTTGGGCACTGTGGTAAAGGGTTGGACTTGATGATCTGTGAGGTCTCTTCCAACCTTGGTGATACTGTGATACTGTGATAATATGGTTAGATGGTCATAATCCACTTTATTTCCGTGATGCAGTGACTTATATGCATTCTAGCAAGAGGCGTGCTCCACCAAGATTGGTTACAATCAGAGGGTACAGGGTTACTTGTAAGGCATCAATAGGTCAGCATACCATAACAATCTAAGGGTCAGCCCTCCAGACCACCTACTCCAGCCCCCTTGGCTATCTAACTCTGCCCACTGCAGCTGTGTGTGGGGTGCTCACTTGTTTACAGTTTGATTTCCTGGGCTAGCAGCATCCCAAGGCAGTTTCTCAGCACAGTTACTCATGTCTATGATTTCTGTGTGCTCTGCTAACAAGAATTCTCCAACATATCCCTCTCTTTCTTTTGAGCAACCTGGGCTGATCTTTCAACTTTACATAGGCTGTTTAACACAGGGGTGAATGGTGCAGCTACAAATCAATGGTGCTAAAATCAAAGAGAGAATAAACCTGTTATAGCTTTCATCAGTAGCATTAGACTGGCAAGCTATCAACCCAAGCTTAGCTAACTGTCCCAGGTTTGGGCTGATCCCTCCCCCAGGAAGAAAATTCACAACACAAACCCCCCTTCTTTTTTGAAAGTCAGGGAAAGATGAAATTGTATTTTCTTATAGTATAAGTATAACGATGTAAAGAGAGATAATAACTAGAGAAGGAAGGAAGGGAAAAAAAAACAATACAAGAACCTTAAGGGAGATGGGGGAGGGGTCAAGCGGCGGCGAAGCAGCAGAAGCAGCAGTAGCCAAAACAGCAGCCGGGGAAGATAGGCGAAGCTGCAGCAGCAGAAGCCAGCGGGAGAAGGGGGAGAACAAGCTGTGCTTCTAGACATTGAGCTCTTGATGCTCCAATGAAATTATATTAATTTATCTATTGTTGCCGTTTATGTGGCCTATCCCTGGAATGTTCATTTCTCCCCTATGTCTGAGCTAGAGGATCAGCTCAAACGGCCACACTAACAATCCCAAAAGCTATTTCTGCAAGCGACAGTAAGTCATTCGTTCAAAAACCCAAAAGTCCAGGCGAACATCACAGTCACAGGAGAGTGCAGGTGTGCCACGTCTTCGCTGGCTCTGTGTGGGAATCGATGCTGCAGACTAGCAGATCATTCAGCTGTCAAGTATTCTTCTCAGACTCCCATAGTTCTGGATTCACTCTGTAGTTCTCAGAAATCTCGATGTTCTCATCACACTCCTTAGCTATGAGCTGTGTCTCCCTATTGTGCTTAAGAACTATTAACCTCTAAATACAGTACAAAGGATATGCCCTAGATGTTGCTTTCAGGCTATTCTATTTGGCCTTTTCCCACAGTTCTTCATTTGCTTTTAGAATTTAGGGCAGTGTTTTTGTCTTTTGCAGGGCCCTTGCAAGAGACAAAAGTCACATTGCCATCTTATGCCAATTTGAGTGGGCTCTGGCCTTTACAAACAGGTGCTAAACTGAATCTATTCCATTAAACCACAATCATTGAAAACTCATGAAAATACCCAAATTCATTAGCCGTGATCCAAACCTTATGATCCATACACACACAATCATCATGTCAGTGCTCCTTTCAAGTCCTTTCACAGTTCTGCCATCTGAGCAAGACTTCTGCTCACTTTAGGAAAAAACAAGTTGGTCATAATCAGGTTGGTCTTCATCAAGGCCTGTGAAGATAAATGATCAAACACAAGCAAATACAAGAACAAATGCAGACATATTCATTGCCTAGGCTAACAGATCCACTGGCCTAGTCTGTATAATGTCATTACAAAAATCTCCAAAAAAGAAAAAAATTTCTTCTGCTATCCTACTTTCCTCTAAATTGGAAACCCTTAGCCTTAACATATCTTACTCTAAAAATCTATCAGCTGAAGGAAATTCAAGAAAAGGCAAAGGAACTTCAAGAAGATAATAATACCATGGTATTCTTCAGAATTGTCACAAAGCTCATTCCATTGCAATTAGCAGCTGCTCCAGTAAACTTCTATGCTTCAAAATATGGTACCATCAAAAAAGGCCTTCAAAAATAGTCCTGTCTTTATCTGTTTGAACAAGTTTATTGGGGGGAAGGAGCTGACTGGCCTTAGCCTACAAGCTCTATCATTCCCTGCTCCTAGTCCAGAATCTGGTTAGTGACTTGTAATGTGGATCTCAGTGCCCATGCTCTTGCTGAGAGAGGCAATGCATCTGAGTTCTAGTAATAAGTGTGCTAGTCTGTCCTGTTTGGTGCTTTCTGTGTCTGTATGAGTTTCCACACGTTGTCAGTGGCACTGATGTTTCTGCTATTTCCTAGCAATCTCCCTCGCTTTCTTTTGCCACTGAGCAAGGGTGCAAAAGTCGTTGCTGCCTAGTCCGTAGAAGGAATTAATCAGTAAGGCGATGGGTGAATACCCCAGCCATGAACTATTAGCTATTGTTTTGAGTGCAAACTGTCATTATCAGGTGGCTAAAAATACGCACTTGTGTGTGTCCACACCTGTAACAGGGGCAAAAATGGTTCTAAGTCGTCATCGTTATTCTTGCTATAATTTCCATAAACTGTCTGACATCACAGTATCACAGTATCATCAGGGTTGGAAGAGACCTCACAGATCACCAAGTCCAACCCTCTACCACAGAGCTCAAGGCTAGACCATGGCACCAAGTGCCACATCCAATCCTGCCTGGAACAGCTCTGCGACTCCACCACCTCCCCGGGCAGCCCATTCCTGTATCCAATGACTCTCTCAGTGAAGAACTTAAGAACTTTCTCCTCACATCTGGCATTGTACTCAAGTTCTTGTGTAAGTCAATCTCCCGAGGTCCGACTCTGGCCTCAGTAATTTTCAAGCTCAAAACAAGTCCGAGGGTCTACTGCTTCTAGCAGAAAAAAAATTCTGTAAAGAGATAAGGACGGAGGAGGCGGGGGGGGGGGGGGGGAACGGGGCTCCGCAGGCCTCTCCGCAGCCGGGGGGAGGGAGGAGGGGGAGGGCCAGCCCCAGTGCCGCTGGTGTCCTCTGCTCTCCATCTTGCCCAGCCCCCAGCTGTTTCAGCTCATCCACCGTGTTGTTATTTCCTGCCCTCCTCCTTACTCCTGTGCTTATTCCCTAATATGAAATTTATTCTGGAAAACTTTTAAACTGACACGTTTCCTCTCAGACTCTTCAAGACAGAGGCACAAGACACGAGAGAAAAAAGGGAAAAGGCAGAGGCTAAGCTGTGTGAGCAATTGAAATGCTAGTTCCCCTGTAGCTTTACAAATGCAAATTGACCGAACTCTTTGAAGCAACTCAAGTAAACCCACAGATTTTTCCTCCCCCACTGATCTTTTCCCGGCACCTCCCTCAGTCCCCTATCTTCTGGAGACTCGCAGGAGACGTCTCGGCTGCGGGATGTGGTCCGCTGAAGATAGGGCGGGCGGGCGGGGGCGCGGCTGGCTGCGACGGTGAAGGGGGGCAGATCTGGAGATTGCTCAGCCGAGCCGCAGGAAGGGGGGAGGGGGGGGAAGTTCCGAGCTGTCTGGCACAGTCGCTTCTGCCGTCTGTCCTTTCTCTCTGCCGTTCGTCCCTCTGTACCTTCAGTAACATCTTTTACCGGTTGAAAGCTAAAAGTCTCTGTCCTGCATCGCATGCTGTCCTCGGTGGGGACGCGGGGGGGGGGGGGGGGGGGGGGGCTGCATTTCGGTCGATAAAAACGGACCCGGACGATCGTGGAAGAAGGTGCCGCAGCAGCTGGCAGATTTGCTACAGCGGTAGATTCGACACGGCACTCATGGCGGCAGGCAGCCGCTCTGTGCACAGCAGTCCCGAAAAGCTTTTTCAAGCTGAGAAGCTTTTGTAGCTTGCTGCCGTCGGGTGGCTATCGGCAGTCGCCATTACGGGGTGTCGGTGAGTCGCTACAGGCAGCCGCCATTACGGGTGCTGGGCGGGGGCAGTTCCTGGTGACGCGTGGCCGCCATGGCTTGTCGGCGGAATATTTGTCCTCTAAGGCAAAGATTTAAGTCTCGCCAGGCGGATTTGAGCGATTGTAACGGGTCTACAGTCAGCAGCAACTCAGTCCCAAGCGCGTCTCTCCCACGTCTCTCCCAGCACTCTGGCTAGACCGATATAAAGTCCTCTAGCCTCCTATGCGCTCAGCCCACAGAGCTGAAGCAAGACGAGATGTCTCTCGGAGACTAAGACTCGTCAGCGGGGACAGTGCCACGGCCGTTGCCACGTGGCCTTACCTGTTCAACTCGGAGTACCCACCTGCGGCATGGATGTCCGGCATTCGCTCCCTTCTTTCAGCTATGCCCTCCGGTCCAGTGTCACCGGTGACGATGATTTTTTCGATACCAAAAACGTCCTCAGGATGATCGGCCCCTTTCCTTTCGGCCAACCCTCTGGCTTCCTGATCGCGGTCCTACCCGCTGCCGGCCTGCCTTGGTATGACCCGAATGCCTGATTCACTGTTCAAGTGCCAATTGTCGGAGTAAACCGGTGGAGCACCTGGGAAAAATGACTCTTTGTTCACCAATATGGTTAGATGGTCATAATCCACTTTATTTCCATGATACAAGTCTGCAGGCACAAAACATCTGTGAACGACAGAAAATAATGTCATCCATATAGTGATAGACAATTGTACATGCCCAATTTTTGTAAGGGTTGCGATGCTCTTGCAACGAACAATTGGCAGGGGGTTGGTGAGTTCTTCATTCCTTGTGGCAAAACTGTCCACTCATAGCGGCTCGCAGGTTCAGCTTCATTCACAGATGGTATTGTAAAGGCAAATCGCTGGCAATCTTGTTCGGCAAGGGAGATAGTGAAGAAGCAGTGGTAGGAATTTTCGTGACTTGTCCGTTCTGCAAGGTGACACTTACTGCTGTTGCCACGTCAACCCCGAGGCTCCCGCTGGTGGCTGGGTAGTGGGTGTCCAGGTACTATTTGCCTCGCCCTGCGCTACAGTGATTGCCATCTGCGCGTGGCTGCTCGTGCTGGCTGTGAAGTTTCCCGACTGGCATATTGCTGTGGCATGGCCAGGAGACTGGCAGTGGTCGCACCACACCGAGGTTGAATAGCGCTGCGTTACGTGACCCAGCTGGCCGCAGCAATAGCAGCCCACAGGCATCGGGCAGTTCTCCCACTGTTTTGCCGAAACAAGAAGGACCTTTTTGTCAAGCACAGTCTCGGCTGCCTGTCCCACCACTTGGGCTAACTCTCCTGCCGTAGCTTGATTAGATGCATGCATGGCGTCTGCCACAAGTGCGTACTGTTCTCGTCCCTGGGCACATGTCTTCTACCGATGCCCCTGCGGGCAATGTAGCTAAAATGCCCCTGGTCTTGGGATTAGCGTTTTCAAATGCCATGCTCTTCATTAGCCCTGCTTTGGTGCTATCATCCAACTCCCCTTCATATGTTAATGCTGCCCATAGCCAGTCAATGAAGTGACTATACTCCTCATTCATCTGCTGCCTGATTCCCGCATAGGAGGGACCAGGTGTTAAGCCAGGAGTGGAATAAAAGGCTTGTAATGCCAACCGGGCAGACAGATCGTGAAGCTCTTGCGGGAAACATAGCTGTACCTCTGTGGACTGGTAGCTACCCTGACCAGTTAGAATGTCGGGCGTAATCCCATTTAGGGGATCCCCGGTCCGTTGGTGTCGGGCGGCTTCCCTGGTCGCCTGCTGAGACCACTCCCGTTTCCACAGGAGAAACTGGGAAGGAGTCAGGATAAGACTGGCTAAATTACAGCAGTCCACAGGCATGCAGTGGTCAGTGGAAAACAACCAGTCTAACATCTGCCTGGCGGGTTCTGATCGTACCCCGTATTCTTTAACCACCTTCTGCACATGCTCCAGGGACTTCCACTCCCAGGCATCCCAGTGCACCTCGCCATTCACCCCGGTTATCATGGGGAAGGCTGTGGACTGCACAGGGTGCCACTCTCCCTCGAACAGGGCGTTTTTAATGACACCAGATCACTTCAGATTATGCTGAGACGCCTTTTCCCGAATCTCAGCGTCCAGCTCCTGGATCTCCTGGAGGTGCTCGGCCAGCGGAGGGACCGCCGGTGAAGGAGAGGGCGGTGGGGCGGGCAGAGTCGCCGGGCGCAGCAGCCCATCCTGTTGTTTCGCACGGTCAGGCATCCATTTTTCCAACAACTTAGCCACCTGGTCCAGCGACCACTTAGTATCGTCAGCAGTAGCCGTAGGGGACTGATGGCTGCTAATGCAAGCTGAGCCACGAGAGCATGCCCCTCCAGCTGCAGCGCCACCATCAGGCTCGGGGGTGTCAAGGATCGGTTTATCAGCCCCAGTAGGGGGGGAGGGCAGGGGGCGGTGCAGACAACATGGCTGATCGCCCGAATCGTGCTGCATGCTCTTTTTCAACTCCGCCACCAAGCTGGCAATCTTCCCGGTCATGCCCTTGACTGGAGCAGCACAGCTAAGACCGAAAAACCGAGCTACCAAGCTCTCTTTCTTGACTGCAGACAGCAACGGGGCACTTGGGGCGGGGGCAGAGGTGGAAGCTGGCACCACGCATGCGTCAGAACTGCCGGCAACGACTGGCACAGCCAGAAGCGACAGTGAAGCCGCGATTGCAGCGTTTCTTTCAGCTTTCATTTCTAGTAACGCACGGAGCACATCCCGCCAGGTGGGACCTAGCTGTCGAGCTGTCTTAGAGTCTTTTCCATCATTAATAACCGCGTCCCACAGCGTGTCTCCGACCTCCCGCCACACGTCCGATTTAAAGATCATGGGAGGCTGTCATGGAGAGTAGCAAAGGCTCTCTAAGCTTTTGCTATATTGTGTAGTTGCTAGTGCCTCACATTCAAGCCAGAAGCATCGAAAAAAACCAAAACAATCTTTCAGTCCCATGGGAAGATTTCTCCCTAGGGTAAGTGAGAGGTAAACACTGGCCATGTTTCCTTTTCACTTGGCCTTGCTTTCCAGACAACAGGGTATTGTTTTGGTTAAGTAGAAACGACTATCTTAGGCCTGCCCAGCACCTGCAGGTGGGCTGGCCTGAGGGGTGGTCTTTACATTGTTTAGGTATTGTTATCCAATTATATAAATTGCTTAATGTTTTTTACCAATGTATGTGAACAACGTAAAAGTGGTCTGAATTGTGGGCTAGTCCTGTTTTGGAACATTATAAAATGGTGGACAGGCCAGGATCGAGGCCTTTTGGCCTTTTGCCTTTTGGCCTTTTGGCCTTTTGCCTTTTGCTCTTTTGCCCTGGATCTCACCCTCGCTCCTGTCCTTCCCCGGACTTAACAACAACAAACTGCTCGCCGATCTAGCCTCGCCTCGGGCGGACGCCGAGTCGCAGAGGCTAAAGCCTGCATGCCTGGACCCTCATCGGGAGAAAGGGACTCCCTGCCAAGCTACAGACTGTGAGTAGCTGACGAACTATTAACTCGAACCAGAGACTCAAAGAACTCTCTTTAAACATCGTAGACTCTTTAATTTGCCATTTTCAGAAATGTTACTTTGATCTCAATCAAAAAGAATTCACAGTGGTGGTGTAGTTTCGGGAAGAGGGAATTCGCATTCTTTGCAATAAATCACTGATAAAATAGTCAACGCCTCGCGTATTTCCCCCATAAATTCTGCCGCGAAACTGCGTTCCACGACAGAATTGGTGTCAGAAGTGGGATTGAGAAACTGAAGTAACAGCCGAGTTTAAAATGGCCCAGTTCGGAAGGAGTTCTCCCGCAGCAGGAGATGCCAGATCGCCAGATATCTCAGACGCCCTGTATGCTAGATTTTCTTCAGCGTTTGAATCAGTAAATTTAAGGAAAGCTATGAAGTCAACGGCGAATGAACCTATAGAGCAGATAAATGTTAGGTCAGCTAATATAATCGTGTCTCTCTTCAAAACTTTTGGAGATGTCGAGGGAGTTGACAAAGAAAGTTTTTTTGATCTGGGTGTTGGCGTGTTCAGGTCTCAAGTTGATATAGAGGCTTGTAAACGTGAGGTTGATGTTTGGAAGTCAGAGGTCAAAAAGCTGAATGCGGAGAATGCCCGGAAAGAATTGCAGTTGAAGGAGGCGCAGCAAGAAATTAAATCGTTGCAGAGAGAGAGAGAGGCGATGTTGAGAGACGCGGTCAGGCAAAACTTGGGTTCTCGCGCAGAGCCCGTTGTGACTGAAGAAAGGATGAGAAATATGGAGGAAAAGTTAGACAGGTTACTAAGACGAAAGTCGCGATGCGGGAGCAGTTCAAGTACTCCGCGAACGCAGTCAATCGTTAGTTCCCGCGCGGACACACCGCAGCCCGTGGTTCGCCGGAAAGAGCCGGTAACTACCCCCTCTCAGACCTAAGAGTCGCAACTCTTGCGTTCTCCGCCTAAAGTCTCTCGCGTCGGTACGCCTTCCCACGAGCCCGACTTCTTTAAAATGTCACCGGCAAGGCATCTTCCTTTGCCACTGAATCCCCAACCAGCGGCACAACCACCCCTATTGCCATCACAAGCCGCCGCTTTGCCTCAGCCGCAAGTCAAGGCAGAGACGACTTTACAGTATGGGTTGGCAACGTGCCCGCGGGAGGTGCCCAGACAGCCTACCTTGTTGCTGCTCCAGCCAGCCGCCGCTTTGCCTCAGCCGCAGCCAGCTCAAGTCTCGGTGATTCCGCCGATGCCGGCACCCCAGCCACCGGCAGTGCCGATACTAACAGTGCCGATAGCCCAGACACAGCCGCAATCATTGCCGCCGCAGCCACCGGTCCCGCAGCAGCTGCTTGCAATGCCGCAGGCAACAACTACAGTGCCGCTTTTCCCGGCACAACCGTCTCCTCAATCTCAGTTCGTTCCAGTTTTCCAGCCGGTCCCGATGCCGTCTCAAACTCAACCATCGGCAGCGCCGCCGCAGCCGCCATCTTCCCAGCCATCTTCTCAACCGCCACGCCCCGAGCAGCCAGCGCTGAGCGGCACGCCTGTGCAGCACCACGCCGCGTCGCAGCCTGCAGCTACGTCTATTGACAGCGACACGGAAGTGGAGAAGGTGCACCACAAAATGAAGACCTACTCCGTGAATCCTCTCTTTGCATCTGAAACTTCGCAAGGACCGAAAGGAGGCAAAACGACAACCACGAAAATTAAATCGTACACAGAAACGCAGATAGATGATCTTAGGGAAACTTATTCCCGCATGCCTAATGAATCTATAATTGAGTATGTGTATCGCGTGGTGCAAAGGGGGGCGGAAAGGATTATCTTATCTCGTGAAGAGGTGGGGAGAACTAACTGGGGACCTGAGGTATTTCTTGGGGATGGTCCTGAGGGAAACCTTGCATTGAGTGCTAGGATCTTTCACTGGGCTAGTGCTTATGAGGCTTTAGACAGGGGTGATCCCACAGAGTTTTGGATCAGATCCCCTGTCGAGTTAAATGAAGCATTTACTGTGGTTGCCTGTATCCAAGCTGTGAATCATAAGGGGTTATATGCACATGCCATGGATGCTCCAGTAGAGCCACAGAGGCTTGGACCCCTGATAAGGGGTATGCCTGGCTTCATAAAGGCTGAAGGTATTAGGATAAGGAGACAAATCGAGGATGCAATACAACAGAATGAAGGGCAAGGACAAAGTTCACAAAGTGTAGTACATCATCCTACGTGGAGGGAAGTGCTTACAGAACTAGCCACTCTAGGGAGACAAATGGGTTATCATGATCCTTTATCTGTGCCAGAACCTGTCTTTCAGAAGGAAAAGCAGTCTGGAGGCAGGAGCAGCCCTGCATCACGAGGAAAACACCACACGGTACGACATGCCTGGACATTTGGTAACCCTAATGAGAGTCCAAGGTCGAGCCCACGATCAAGTCCCAGGGGGAGCCCTGAGCTTAATCGTCGCTCTGAATCTGGAGTAATCTGGGTACCGAATTCTCAAGGTAGGGGTGTAATCCCACTGCAGGAGCAGAAGTATGCAGTGAAACCTCGTGATGTGTTTCAGAGGAAACAGGCAGAGCGTGATCCTGCGAAGACTGAGCTCAGTACTGTAATTAAGTCCATATCTGATATTAAAAGGATATTAGAACATATGAAAGGAAATGGTGATGGAAAGGTGAAGCAGAACCGTAAGAAAGGCTCTGCAAACACGTCTCCTACCAAGTCAGGTTCTCCTGATCGGGGAGGGGATAAGGACAAATCAAAAAACTAGGTGTGGCGGTGAATGATTCAGGCCACACTCATCGCTCTGTTTCTGAATGTCGATGGTCTGAAAAACCTAAACCCTATATCATGATTCCTACTGGACCAACTAGAGCTGCTGTCAAATACCTAATAGATACAGGTGCACAAATTACAGTGCTAAATGCACAACTAGCAAAGCATCTGAGAATATTGCCATCCCGGAGAAAGGTAAACATAACAGGTGTTACAGGACAACCTGAAACATGCTATTTAGCCAAAGCACAGCTGTGGCTACCTGGGGAAAAAAGAAGTACCCTGGTAGAGTTAGCATTGGGCTCGTGTAAACATAATATCATTGGATTTGATGTTCTAGCAGGTAGAAGATGGCATCTTCCTGACGGAACATTGTGGAGCTTTGGTGCTTATGAGGTGAGAAATAAGAGGCAAAGGTTAGTCCGTACTTGTGTTCGCTTGTTGCAAACAGCTCCTCCATTGCCAAAGTCACACATTACTTGTGTTGCACAGTATCCATTGCCAGCTGCAGCTAAGCAAGGTATCACTGAAGTGATAGCTGATCTTGAGAAGAGACAGATTATCACTAGAACTCATTCTCCTTACAATTCACCTGTTTGGCCAGTCCGAAAATCGAATGGCCGATGGAGATTGACGGTAGATTTCAGGAAGCTAAATAGTAACACTCCTCCTCTTACTGCAGCAGTTCCTAGTCTTTCATCCACAGTGACAGCAATCCAAGCGGCTTCTCACACCTGGATGGCGACTCTAGACGTGAAGGACATGTTCTTCATGGTGCCATTGAGAGAAGAGGACAAACCGCAGTTTGCTTTTACCTGGCAAGGTATTCAGTACACATTCAACCGTCTTCCACAAGGATACAAACACAGCGCAACCATTGCACACAATGCACTTGCAGCTTTGCTTGACACTGTTCAACTTCCTAAGGATGTTAAGATGTACCATTACATTGATGATATCTTGGTGGGAGGGAATGACAAGGAGCAAGTTGGTGCAGTGGCTGAGAATATCCGAGAACTGTTGACTAACCAGGGTTTGACCATTCCAAAGGAAAAGTGTCAAGGTCCGAGTCAAGAGGTAAAATTCCTGGGATCATGGTGGATAGCAGGTGCAGTGTCTGTGCCAGACGACACTCTTCAGAGCATTGAAAAGGGCCAAATACCCCAAAATAGAAAAGAGTTACGACAATTGTTGGGTACTCTGGGTTACTGGAGGAAACACATTCCAGGTTTCTCAGTAATTGCCCGTCCTCTGTATGATTTGCTTAAGAAGAACAAGCATTGGGAAAAGGGACTTCTTTCCCTAACTCGAGCTGTTAAGGAAGCAGAAAAGCTTCGTACTGCAGAAGATGTTGTGGTGCAAGGCCCATTTCCTCTGCTAAAAGCAATCCTTAAAGGAACTCCTCCACCAGAAGGAATTGCCCAAAAGGCTACTGTTAGAAAGTGGTATGCCTACTTAGAGGGAATTTCACAGCTGATGCCGCTGAAAGAGGGACCTACAAAGGTATCCAAACTTCAGCAACCCATAAATCCTGATAAAGCTCTGCTTAGTCAGCCATATAAGCCTTCTCTTATTCAGGTAGCCCCTGAGATGACCGCAGACTCCGACAAATCGGGAGTGTGGTTCACAGATGCATCCTCTCGGAGGGTAGGGGCGAAGTGGCACTACAAAGCCGCTGCCTTGGAGATTGCTACAGGCCAGACCATCACTGAAGAAGGTGATGGCAGTGCACAGGTAGGGGAGTTGCGTGCTCTTATAATAGCAGCCGAGAAGGGAGCAACAACTATTTACACTGATTCTTATTCCACGTTCAAAGGCGCCACTGAGTGGATTTGCCAGTGGGAAGCGAATCAGTGGAAGGTGTCAGGTGCGGAATTCTGGAGAGTCGAAGACTGGAAAAGGCTATTAGAGATTGGCCGATCCAGACCCCTCAAGGTTGGTTGGGTAGAAGGGCATTCCAAAAAGCAAACACCAGCTACCACCTGGAATAATCAAGCTGATTTCCTGGCAAAGATCAACATAGTGGATGAGGACAAAGGAGAATGGTGGAGATTAGCTGAGTGGCTTCATATTAAAAGAGGTCATTCAGGAAAAGCAGACCTTTACTTCGAGTGTAGGTCTAGAGGATGGCCAGTTTCTATGAGTACCTGTAAGGAACTCATTTCATCTTGTCCACAGTGCAGAATAAGGCTTAAAACAAATCATCCCAATCTAGCTCCAGCACAGCATATCAGAGAGGACAAAAGGTTATGGAGCACATGGCAAGTTGACTATGTGGGTCCTTTAAAGCCCTCACACGGGAAGAAATACATACTGGTGGGGGTGGAGGTGGTTTCAGGATTAGTCATGGCTACAGCAACTAGTGCTGCCACAGGAGCTCAAACTATTGAGGTCTTAAAGCAGTGGTTTAGTGTCTTACCAATGCCAGAGTACATCCAAAGTGATAATGGATCACACTTTACAGCATCTTCTGTACAAGACTGGGCTAAGGGTGAAGGGATTACATGGGTGTTCCATACTCCCTATTATCCTCAAGCTAATGGTATTGTAGAGAGAACAAATGCTCTGGTTAAGAAACATGCCATGGTATCCAAAGGTAACTGGGATAAACGCTTGCCATACGCAGTTTTCATTGTGAACAACAGATGGGGTAATTATGGTAGTCCTAAAATAAGGGCATTTTGTCCTGACAATCCAGTGGAGAATGTTAGTCATCCACCAGGTAAATCTCAGCACTCTCAACAGTCATTACACAAATTACAGGTGGGACAACCAGTAATGGTAAACTTACCTTCAATTGGAGTTGTGCCTATGACCCTGACAAAACCAAATGGGTTGTATGCTTGGGAAGCAACTGATGTAAGTGGGAAGACTCATCGTATCAGTGCACGATGGATTCTCCCAGACTTCTGAACTGCTTTTGCATATACCAGGTTTTCTGCTTTGTAAATATTCAATAAAGCTTTGTTTATTCAGGGGGGTGGGCATAAGTATTAAGTTAGTTTAAATAAAAGTTATGCTTATGTATTAGTTATGTTAAAAGTTAGATATAAGTTGTATTTCATTTTTGCTTTTCCAATTCTTGGCTTAATGTGAGCCAGGGGGTGGAGTATGTCATGGAGAGTATCAAAGGCTCTCTAAGCTTTTGCTATATTGTGTAGTTTCTAGTGCCTCACATTCAAGCCAGAAGCATCGAAAAAACCAAAACAATCTTTCAGTCCCATGGGAAGATTTCTCCCTAGGGTAAGTGAGAGGTAAACACTGGCCATGTTTCCTTTTCACTTGGCCTTGCTTTCCAGGCAACAGGGTATTGTTTTGGTTAAGTAGAAACGACTATCTTAGGCCTGCCCAGCACCTGCAGGTGGGCTGGCCTGAGGGGTGGTCTTTACATTGTTTAGGTATTGTTATCCAATTATATAAATTGCTTAATGTTTTTTACCAATGTATGTGAACAACGTAAAAGTGGTCTGAATTGTGGGCTAGTCCTGTTTTGGAACATTATAAAATGGTGGACAGGCCAGGATCGAGGCCTTTTGGCCTTTTGCCTTTTGGCCTTTTGGCCTTTTGCCTTTTGCTCTTTTGCCCTGGATCTCACCCTCGCTCCTGTCCTTCCCCGGACTTAACAACAACAAACTGCTCACCGATCTAGCCTCGCCTCGGGCGGACGCCGAGTCACAGAGGCTAAAGCCTGCATGCCTGGACCCTCATCGGGAGAAAGGGACTCCCTGCCAAGCTACAGACTGTGAGTAGCTGATGAACTATTAACTCGAACCAGAGACTCAAAGAACTCTCTTTAAACATCGTAGACTCTTTAATTTGCCATTTTCGGAAATGTTACTTTGATCTCAATCAAAAAGAATTCACAGTGGTGGTGTAGTTTCGGGAAGAGGGAATTCGCATTCTTTGCAATAAATCACTGATAAAATAGTCAACGCCTCGCGTATTTCCCCCATAAATTCTGCCGCGAAACTGCGTTCCACGACAGAGGCTCAGTCATATGACCCTGCACACACGCCCGGGCCAACAGCTCTCGGAGCTGCTCAGTGTCCAGTGGAAGTTCTCTCACGGAGAATATGCACGCCAGCAGGGACAGTGCCACGTTCGTTCCTACGTCGGCCTTACCTCTACACTCGGGGAATTCACCCGCGACGTGAATATCCGGCTATCACCTCCATCCCGAGGTGACGCCCCCCGGTCCAGCGACACCGGTGACGATAATTTTTTCGATGCGAAAAACGTCCGCAGGGTGATCGGCCCCTTGTTGGCCAACCCTTCGGCATCTTGAATGCAGTCCTTCCCACAGCCAGCCTGCCTCGGTCTTAGCCGAATGCCTGATTCACTGTTCAGGCGCCATTTGCTGGTGGAGCGCTTTGGGTAAAATGACTCTTGGTTCACCAATATGGTTAGATGGTCAAATCCACTTTATTTCCTTGATACAGTGACTTATATGCATTCTAGCAAGAGGCGTGCTCCACCAAGATTGGTTACAATCTGAGGGTACAGCGTGACTTGCAAGGCACCAATAGGTCAGCATACCTCAGTTTTCAACAGCAAGGAGGGAGGAGGAGGCAAGTGGCCTCTTGAACTGGGGGATGGGGTCGGGGAGCGGTGTGTTCCCCTGGAAATTCATGAAGAATTAGTTCAGGACCTGCTGAGTCATCTGGACACCCACAAGTCCATGGGACCAGATGGGATCCATCCCAGGGTGCTGAGAGAGCTGGCAGCTGAGCTGGCCAAGCCACTCTCCATCATTTTCCAGCAGTCCTGGCTCACCGGAGAGGTCCCAGGAGACTGGAAAATGGCCAACGTGGTCCCCATCCACAAGAAGGGTCGGATGGAGGAACCTGGGAACTACAGACCCGTCAGCCTGACCTCAGTGCCAGGGAAACTGATGGAGCAGGTTCTCTTGGGGCCAATAACTGCGCACCTGAGGGATGGCAAAGAGCTCAGGTCCAGCCAGCATGGGTTTAGGAAGGGCAGATCCTGCCTTTCTAACCTGATCTCCTTCTATGATCAGGTGACCCGCTTGGTGGATGTGGGGAGGCCTGTGGATGTGGTCTATCTGGACTTCAGCAAGGCCTTTGACACTGTCCCCCACAGCAAACTGCTGGCTAAGCTGTCAGCTCGTGGCTTGGATGGTAACACTCTGTGCTGGGTTAGGAACTGGCTGGAGGGCCGGACCCAGAGAGTGGTGGTGAATGGTGCCACATCCAGCTGGCGGCCAGTCACTAGTGGTGTCCCTCAGGGATCTGTGCTGGGCCCCATCCTCTTTAACATCTTCATAGATGATCTGGATGAGGGCATCGAGTCAGTCATCAGCAAGTTTGCAGATGACACTAAGCTGGGGGCAGATGTGACTGAGTTGGAGGGCAGAAGGGCTCTGCAGTGGGACCTTGACCGCCTGGACAGATGGGCTGAGTCCAATGGGATGGCATTCAATAGCTCGAAGTGCAGGGTGCTGCACTTTGGCCACAACAACCCCATGCAGAGATACAGGCTGGGGTCGGAGTGGCTGGAGAGCAGCCAAACAGAGAGGGATCTGGGGGTACTGATTGATACCCGCCTGAACGTGAGCCAGCAGTGTGCCCAGGTGGCCAAGAGAGCCAGTGGCATCCTGGCCTGCATCAGGAATGGTGTGGTCAGCAGGAGCAGGGAGGTCATTCTGCCCCTGTACTCTGCACTGGTTAGACCACACCTTGAGTACTGTGTTCAGTTCTGGGCCCCCCAATTTAGGAGGGACATCGAGATGCTCGAGCGTGTCCAGAGAAGGGTGGCAAGGCTGGTGAGAGGCCTTGAGCACAAGCCCTATGAGGAGAGGCTGAGGGAGCTGGGATTGTTTAGCCTGGAGAAGAGGAGGCTCAGGGGTGACCTTATTGCTGTCTACAACTACCTGAGGGGTGGTTGTGTCCAGGAGGAGGTTGCTCTCTTCTCTCAGGTGGCCAGCACCAGAACGAGAGGATACAGCCTCAGGCTGCGCCAGGGGAGATTTAGGCTCGAGGTGAGGAGAAAGTTCTTCACTGAGAGAGTCATTGGACACTGGAATGGGCTGACAGGGGAGGTGGTGGAGTCGCCGTCCCTGGGGCTGTTCAAGGCAAGGTTGGACGTGGCACTTGGTGCTGTGCTAGTTTGAAGCAAGCTGGAATGTTTTGGTACAAGAACTAGATAACAGGCAGTGAAATGAAAACAATTGATGTCAACTTCTCTCACAGTCTCGCTGAGAGCTCTGGGAAGAAGAAGTAAACTTTCTCCATTTTGTTTCTCACTCTTGCTTTTGCCTTAGACCTGGTCACATCTCATTAACCCTGCTCCTACTAACCTTGCTCCCTAACCTCTTGTCTGCACCTCTCTTCTTCCTGAGAACTGGGGTAAGGTTGAGAGGGCCGGGGGGAGGTGTTGGGGTGGTTTGAGAGCCCCTCCTGGGGACTCAGGTTTCTGGGAGGGGAGTTGTGCTTTTGTATTGTTTATCCTTTGTATATTTCTGTATATAATTGTATATAACTGTATATATTGTAAATAGCTGCTTGTAAATTCTGCTAGCTGTAAATAAATTGCTTCATCTATATTCCCAGGGTCCGTCTGAGTTAGCTGGGGCAAATTCAAAAGTGTGGGAGGGGCGGGGTAACCCCAAACCATCACATGGTCTACCCTTGAGCTCTGTGGTAAAGGGTTGGACTTGATGATCTGTGAGGTCTCTTCCAACCCTGATGATACTGTGATACTGTGACTTTTTGAGACAAGGTTGTTTCAAAGATCCTAAGGGTCACAAATTGGCTTTTGGAATAGCATCTGTAGAGATTGAGGATGGTAAATTGAAATTGTCCATTAGACCTGAACTTTCAGATGAATCTGCAGTTTTGGGTCATCATGACACAGAGGATCTGGAAGTGCCAATTGCTACTCAAACTGCTCACCACAGACAGTACAGAACTAACCGTGACTCTTTGTTGCCCATTCATCAGCTCATTCGTCAACTGGAGAGTTAGGCTGTCATCGAGAAAGCTTATTCACCTTTCAACAGTCACATCTGGCCTGTGCGCAAGCTTAATGGAGACGGGACCCTGACAGGTGATTTTCGTGCCCTCAACGAGGTGACTCCACCCATGAGCGCTGCTGTGCCCGAATTGCTGGAACTCCAGTACGAGCTGGAATCGAAGGAGGCTAAAAGGTATGCTACCATAGACATTGCTAATGCTTTCTTCTCTATTCCCATAGCAAAGGAGTGCAGGCCTTTGCATTCACCTGGAGAGGAATCCAGTACAAGTTCAACCGTTTGCCTCAGGGGTGGAAGCACAGCTCAACGATCTGTCACTCAGTCAACCACAATGCACTGGAGAAAGGCAAAGCTCCAGAGCACGTACAATTCATCGACGACATCATTGTGTGGGGCCAAACTGCTGAGGAAGTCTTCGAGAAAGGTAACAAAATCATTGACATTCTGTTGCAAGCAGGTTTTGCCATTAAGAGAGACAAGGTCAAAGGACCTGCCAAAGAAATTCAGTTTCTGGGAGTGCGGTGGCAGGATGGTCGCCGTTACATTCCTCAGGATGTGATTAACAAAGTCTCCACCACGGCAGTTCCAGTTACAGTTCTTGGGTGCAATGGGATTTTGGAGACTACACATTCCTGGTTTTAGTCAGATTGTCAAACCTCTGCACAATGTAACTCGTAAGAGAAACAATTTTGAGTAGGGAACCAAACAACAAGCAGCCTTTGATCAAATCAAACGAGAAGTAGTCCATGCAGTGGGCTTGGGACCTGTGCGATCTGGTCCAGACATTAAGAACATTCTGTACATGGCTGCCAGTGACAATGGTCCAACTTGGAGCCTTTGGCAGAGAGCTCCAAACGAGACACATGGTCGTCCACTTGGTTTCTGGGGTCGTAGCTACAGAGGTTCAGAGGCAAATTACACTGCAACAGAGAAAGAGATACTAGCAGCTTATGAAGGAGTGAAAGCAGCTTCTGAAGTGATTGGAACTGAGTCACAATTGCTTTTAGCTCCTAGACTGCCAGTTCTAAACTGGATGTTCAAAGGTAAAGGTTCATCACCGCATCATGCCACAGATGCAACCTGGTCTAAATGGATGGCTTTGATAACCCAATGAGCACAAATGGGTAATCTTGATCGACCTGGTCTGGTGGAGGTGATCACCAACTGGCCGGAAGGCACCGACTGTACCAAACCTCCAGAGGAGAAAATAACCCATGCTGAGGAAGCTCCTCCTTATGGTGATCTCTCTGATCAGGAAAAGAACTATGCTTTGTTCACAGATGGTTCCTGTCGTCTTGTTGGGAACAAGCGAAGATGGAAGTCAGCAATCTGGAGTCCTACCAGGAGAGTTACTGAAGTGAGAGATGGAGAAGGAGAATCCAGTCAGTTCGCTGAGGTAAAAGCTGTTCAACTTGCTGTTGATGTGGCTGAACGTGAAAACTGGCTTTGTCCTTTACCTCTACACTGACTCATGGATGGTAGCCAATGTTCTGTGGGGTAGGCTAAAGGACTGGAAAAAGAATGGTTGGCAGAGGAAAGGAAAGCCTATTTGGTGTGCTGATCTATGGCAGGACATTGATGCACGGCTGGAGAGAATTCCAGTGAAGGTGCGGCAGGTAGACGCACACATGCCTCAGAATAGAGCCACTGAGGAACACCTACACAACCATCAGGCAGACCAAGCTGCTAAGATTTCTCAAGTTGATACCAACTCTGATCTTGACCTTGATTGGAAACACCGAGGTGTACTGTTCCTAGCTCGGTGGGCCCATGATTCGTCTCGATATCAAGGCAGAGATGTAAGATACCGACAGGCATGCGATAGGTCAATTGACTTGTCCATGGATGCTATCACCGAAGTCATTCATGACTATGACATTTGTGCTGCTATTAAGCAGGCTAAGCGAATCAAGCCCTTATGGTATGGTGAGAGATGGTCAAAGTACAAGTATGGTGAAGCCTGGCAGATTGACTACATCACTTTACCTCAATCTCGTTCTGGCAAGCCGTATGTGCTAACGATGGTAGAGGCCAGCACCGGATGGCTGGAAACCTATCCAGTTCCACATGCTACTGCACGTAACACCATTCTTGGCTTGGAGAGACAAATCATGTGGAGACATGGAACTCCAGAGAGAATCGAGTCAGACAATGGCACTCATTTCAAGAACAGTCTTGTGAAAAACTGGGCCAAAGAGCACGGTGTTGAGTTGATCTACTACACTACCTACTATGCACCAGCTTCAGGGCAGATTGAGCACTACAATGGTTTGCTGAAAACCACCCTAAAAGCCATGGAGGGTGGAACTCTGAAAAACTGGGACAAACATTTAGCACAAGCTACCTGGTTGGTAAATAGTAGAGGCTCAGTAAACAGAGCAGGACCTGCACAATCAGACTTGGTCCAAACAGTAGACGGTGATAAAGTTCCTGTTGTACATGAAAAGAACCTGTTAGGGAAAACTGTTTGGGTATTTTCACCTTTGGGTGAGGGGAAACCTGTCTGAGGGGTGGTGTTTGCTGAAGGTCCTGATCATACCTACTGGGTAATGCAGGAGAATGGTGAAATCCAGTGTATTCCACAGAGAAATCTAACCTTAGCTGAGAGAGTTTAAATTCAGAGTGTATAATACAAGCTGTTAGGAGTTTTCTGTTACAGTATCACAGTATCACCAAGGTTGGAAGAGACCTCACAGATCATCAAGTCCAACCCTTTACCACAGTGCCCAAGGCTAGACCATGGCACCAAGTGCCACATCCAACCTTGCCTTGAACTGCCCCAGGGACGACGACTCCACCACCTCCCCAGGCAGCCCATTCCAGTGCCCAATGACTCTCTCAGTGAAGAACTTTCTCCTCACCTTGAGCCGAAATTTCCCCTGGCGCAGCCTGAGGCTGTGTCCTCTTGTTCTGGAGCTGGCCACCTGAGAGAAGAGAGCAACCTCCTCCTGGCCACAACCACCCTTCAGGTAGTTGTAGACAGCAATAAGGTCACCCCTGAGCCTCCTCTTCTCCAGGCTAAACAATCCCAGCTCCCTCAGCCTCTCCTCGTAGGGCTTGTGATCGAGGCCTCTCACCAGCCTCGTCGCCCTTCTCTGGACACGCTCGAGCATCTCAGTGTCCTTCCTAAACTGGGGGGCCCAGAACTGAACGCAGTACTCGAGGTGTGGTCTGACCAGTGCAGAGTACAGGGGCAGAATGACCTCCCTGCTCCTGCTGACCACACCATTCCTGATGCAGGCCAGGATGCCACTGGCTCTCTTGGCCACCTGGGCACACTGCTGGCTCACGTTCAGGCGGGTATCAATCAGTACCCCCAGATCCCTCTCTGTTTGGCTGCTCTCCAGCCACTCCGACCCCAGCCTGTATCTCTGCATGGGGTTGTTGTGGCCAAAGTGCAGCACCCTGCACTTCGAGCTATTGAATGCCATCCCATTGGACTCAGCCCATCTGTCCAGGCGGTCAAGGTCCCACTGCAGAGCCCTTCTGCCCTCCAACTCAGTCACATCTGCCCCCAGCTTAGTGTCATCTGCAAACTTGCTGATGACTGACTCGATGCCCTCATCCAGATCATCTATGAAGATGTTAAAGAGGATGGGGCCCAGCACAGATCCCTGAGGGACACCACTAGTGACTGGCCGCCAGCTGGATGTGGCACCATTCACCACCACTCTCTGGGTCCGGCCCTCCAGCCAGTTCCTAACCCAGCACAGAGTGTTACCATCCAAGCCACGAGCTGACAGCTTAGCCAGCAGTTTGCTGTGGGGGACAGTGTCAAAGGCCTTGCTGAAGTCCAGATAGACCACATCCACAGGCCTCCCCACATCCACCAAGCGGGTCACCTGATCATAGAAGGAGATCAGGTTAGAAAGGCAGGATCTGCCCTTCCTAAACCCATGCTGGCTGGACCTGAGCTCTTTGCCATCCCTCAGGTGCGCAGTTATTGGCCCCAAGAGAACCTGCTCCATCAGTTTCCCTGGCACTGAGGTCAGGCTGACGGGTCTGTAGTTCCCAGGTTCCTCCATCCGACCCTTCTTGTGGATGGGGACCACGTTGGCCATTTTCCAGTCTCCTGGGACCTCTCCGGTGAGCCAGGACTGCTGGAAAATGATGGAGAGTGGCTTGGCCAGCTCAGCTGCCAGCTCTCTCAGCACCCTGGGATGGATCCCATCTGGTCCCATGGACTTGTGGGTGTCCAGATGACTCAGCAGGTCCTGAACTAATTCTTCATGAATTTCCAGGGGAACACACCGCTCCCCGACCCCATCCCCCAGTTCAAGAGGCCACTTGCCCTGAACTCCTCCCTCCTTTCTGTTGAAAACTGAGGCGAAGAAGGCATTCAGGACCTCTGCCTTTGCTTCATCATCAGTTATTGTGTTCCCCTCCTGGTCCAGTAAGGAGTGGAGGCTCTTCTTGCCCTTCTTTTTAGCATTGATTAATTTATAAAAGTGTTTTTTGTTAACTTTCACGGAAGTGGCCAGCCTAAGTTCTAGCTGAGCCTTAGCCTCTCTAATTTTTCTCCTACATAGTCTGGCTACCTCCTTAAACACATCAGGAGAAGCCTTCCCCTCCTTCCAGAGGCGATACACCCTCTTTTTCTCCCCCACTTCCTTCAGGAGCTCTTTGCTCATCCAGGCTGGTCACCTCCCCCTGCGGCTCATCTTTCGGCACGTGGGAACTGCCAGTTCCTGTGCCTTCAAGAGCTCCTGTTTAAAGTATGTCCAACCATCCTGGACCCCTTTGTTCTCAAGGACTGCTGCCCAGGGGACATTGGAAATAAGTTCCTTGAGCAAATTGAAGTTTGCCCTCCTAAAGTCCAAGGTGTAGGTTTTGTTGAAGTGCCTCCCTACCTCCCTGTATATTGAAAACTCCACTAACTCGTGATCACTACACCCCAGGCAGCCTCCCACTATCACATCTCCTACCAGCCCTTCTCTGTTGGAGAGCAGCAGGTCAAGCTGAGCTTGACCCCTAGTAGGCTCGCTTAACAGTTGGGTCATGAAGCTGTCCTCCACGCACTCCAGAAATCTCCTGGACTGCCTCCTCTCTGCTGAATTAAGTTCCCAGCAGATATCTGGCAGGTTAAAGTCACCCACAAGGACAAGACCTGAAGATCTTGAGACAGCCTCCAACTGTTTGTAAAATATCTCATCTGTTTCCACATCCTGATTGGGTGGTCTGTAACAGACTCCAACCAGGATGTCAGATTTATTAGTCTTCCCTCTGATTTTAATCCACAAGGTCTCTACCCCTTCATCCCTCACTTCAAGCTCAATGGCATGGAGTGACTCCCTAATATACAGGGCCACCCCTCCTCCTCTTCTTCCTTGCCTATCTCTCCTGAAAAGGTTATATCCCTCCAGTATAACAGCCCAGTCATGCCTGTCGTCCCACCAAGTTTCTGAAATGGCAACTACATCGTAGTCCCCCTGGTGGACCAGGACTTCCAATTCCTCCTGTTTGTTACCCAAGCTGCGTGCATTGGTGTAGATACACTTCAGCTGGGCTCTCGATTCAATTGTCCTTAGTTTCCTTCCATCTCTCTCCTTGTCAGAGAGAGTAATTTCCTCACCCACCACCTTCAGACCTAGTTTAAAGCCCGCCTAATGAGCCCTGCCAACTCCATTGCCAGGACTCTCCTGCCCTTCCTAGATAACTGCACCCCATCACAAGCCATCAGGTCCGGCGCAGTAAAAGTTCCCCCATGGTCAAAGAACCCAAAACGCCGCCGCTCGCACCATCCCTTCAGCCATTTGTTGATATCGTAGGTTCTGCTATTCCTCTCTGTGAACTCCCTTGCCACAGAGGGAACTGAGCAGAACACCACCTGCGCTCCCGCCCCATCTATCAATTTCCCCAGGGCTTTAAATTCCTTTTTAATTGCCCTGGTCCCCTTCTTTTCAATTTCATCGCTGCCAGCCTGTATTACCAACAAGGGGTAATAATCAGAGGACTGGATTAGGTTTGGGATTCTCCTGGTGATGTCCCTAACCCGGGCACCAGGAAGGGAGCAGACCTCCCTGTGAGACAGGTTGGGATGACAAATGGGTCCCTCTGTCCCCATCAAGATGGAGTCCCCGACAACTACAACTCTTCTCTTTTTCTTGTTTTTTGTGGAGCTAGTCACCACAGTTTGTGGTGACTGCTCCACCCTAGGCAATGTCTCAGTCGGATGCTCCTCATTGCTCTCACCCTCTGTACCCTCTGCATGCAGCGCCTCATACTTGTTGCGCAAGGGCAGAGGAGGAGAAGGAGAGGGCCGGGGTGGATTTCCCTTACTACCCCTGACAGGGATCTGCACCCATCCCTCACTGTTTCCAGGGGCAGCTTCCTTAGCAGGGGGGATCTGCAGAGCCTGCACCCACAGATCCAGCTCCCTTTCGTTCTCCCTTATTGACCTGAGGCTGGACACTTCGTCCTTCAGCTCGGCCACTTCATCTTTCAATTCCGCCACCAAGGTGAGAAGGAAGTTCACCTGCTCACACCTGGTGCAATTGTTCTCCCCTTCCCCTTCAGCAGCAAGTGAGAGGCTGTAGCACTCCCTGCATCCAGTGGCCTGGACTCCTGTGATTTCCCAGGTCACGTCAGTCTGTGTGCACACGCTCCTCCTGCCCTTTGTAGCACGAGTGACAGGCATAGTGCACAGTGATATTGACAGTCAGAAACAGGAGAAAAAAAAAAAAAAAAAAAAAATCTCCAGCCGCAGCTAGGTTGGCTTTTCACTCTCTCGGCTCGGCAGCCAAAATGGCAGCCGGCACGGCACGCGGCGGGATTTTAAATCTCCCGCGGCTGACGTCACCAGCCCCGTCACAGTCTCACTCTGTATCGCGAGACCACAGCCCAGCCGTCCCCGCTGCTTACCTTATCGTGTCTCAGAACCACGGAGAGCAGCAGAACGGAGCAGCAAAACCGAACCCAGCAGCAACCCCCGCGGAGCTTTTCACTCTCTCGGCTCGGCAGTCAAAATGGCTAGGTACCATCGGCGTCCAACAATGGTGGAATCTACAACAGAATCTACAGTATGCGAGCACAAACCTAATGTCACCTGGGAGTCCCTGTTCTCATCTCATCTGTGAGGAGACAAACTGTTCTGAGCTTTTGAATCACCTACATCTCACTTTCGGGCTGGGCTTTGACTGAGCTGCATCTCCCTAACCTCACCTTCCACTCACCTTTGCTTCTTAACCTCTTGGCTGAATCGCTATTCTTCCTTAGGACTGGGGTGAGGTTGAGAGGGGCAGGGGGAACGTGCAGGCGTGGTTGAGAGCCCCTCCTGGGGACTCAGGTTTCTGGGAGCGGAGTTGTGTTTTCTGTATTACTTTTACCTTGTATATTTTTGTATATAACTGTATATATTGTGAATATCTGCTTGTATATTGTGCTAGCTGTAAATAAATATCTTCATTTATATTCCCATAGCTGGCTGAGTCTAGTTGGGTATTTCTAAAGTGTGGGGGGGCAGGTAACACCCAAACCATCACAGTAGGATAGCAGAAAGAAATTTTTTTGAAATTCCTGTAATTACATCATACAGACTAGGCCAATGGATCTATTAGCCTAGGCAATGAGTATGTTTGCATTTGGTTTTGTATTTGTTTGTGTTTGATCACTTATCTTCACAGGCCTTAAGATGGAGACCAGCTTGTTTTAATCAGCCTGTTTTCCTAAAGTGAGCAGAAATCTTGCTCAGATGGCAGAATTGTGGAAAGAACTTGAAAGGACTACTGACATGATGACTATGTGTGTATGGATCATAAGGTTTGGATCATGGTTAATGAATTTGGGTATTTTCATGAGATTTTATAGCACCTGTTGTAAAGGCCAAACCCACTTAATTGGCACAGATGGTGATGTGCTTGTGATCTTTTCCAAGGGCCCTGCAAAAAGATAAGAAACACTGCCTTATATTCTTAAAGCAAATAAAGGATTGTGTGAAAAAGGCCTAATAGAGTAGCCTGAAAGCAACATCTAGGGCATATCTTTGTATCATTTAGAAATTAGTAGTTCTTAAGCACAATGGACAGATGCAGCTCATAGCTAAGGAGTGTGATGAGAACATCAAGATTTCTGAGAACTATAGAGTGAATCCAGAACTATGGAAGTCTGAAGAGGAATATTGGACAGCTGATTGATCTCTGAATCTACAACATCGACTGCCACACAGAGCCAATGAAGACATGGCACACCTGCACTCTCCTGTGACTGTGATGATTCGTCTGGACTTTTGGGCTTTTGAACGAATGACTTACTGTCGCTTACAGAAAAAGCTTTTAGGATTGTTAGCTAAGCTTGGGTTGTTAGCTTGCCAGACTAATGCTACTAGCGAAAGCTCTAACAGGTTTATTCTCTTTCTGATATTAGCACTATGGATTTGTAGCTGCATCATTTACCCCTGTGTTGAACAGCCTATGTAAAGTTGAAGATCAAGCCCAGGTTGCTCAAAAGAAAGAGAGGGAAATGCTGGAGAGATTCTTGCTAGCAGAGGACATTAAATGATAAACATGAGCAACCTGTGCTGGGAGAGTCCTTGAGTCCATCTTGGGAGTTACGATACCAGGCGCTGGGTAGCACCCCCCACATGCAGCTGCAGGGGGTGGAGTGCCAGCTGCATGTGGGCAGAGTTAGCCAGCCCCAGAGGCTGACCCTCAGATTGTTATGGTATATTACCCTATCCATGCCTCACATGTAACCCTGTACCCTCTATATGTAACCAACCTTAGTTGAGCATGCCTCTTGCAAGAAAGCATACAACTCACTGTACACGGAAATAAAGTCGGACTATGACCATCTAACCATATTGGCGAACAAAGAGTCATTGTACCCAGGTGCTCCACCGGCAGTATATGACATCCACTGCTCTGTTTCTATAAATATATTAATGGCAAAAGAAGTGGCAAGGACAACATCCACTCCTGATTAGATGCAGAGGGGAATACAGTAACAACAGATGAGGAAAAGGCAGATGTACTCAACACCTTCTGTAATGCTTTGGGAGTTACCCACCCCCCCACTCTTATGAGATCACCCAGACTAGACTCAGCCAGATGGAAGTTAAGGAATGAAGCTTTATATTTACAGCTTAGAACAATATACAAGCAGATATTTGCAATATTTACAACTATATACAGAAATACAACACTGCTCCTAGAAATCAGAGTCCCCAGGAGGGGCTCCCCACCACCCTTCCACCTTCTTTCCACCCCTCTACCTTATCCTAGAATATGCCTTACAGTTAAGGTGAGCTGCGAGGATCAGCAAGGGGGGATAGAAGCAGAATTAGTTGGGTTACACAGGGAGAAAAGCACATGCACTGACTGCAACAGAGACACACATACTGACTCCCTGTCTTATCTATGTTTTGTGTTCTTGTTTTCATACATCTCAGCAAGCCTATGAGTAAAGTAGACATCACCATTGTTTCCTTTTTGCATCCTATAATCTAACTTTTCTCATTAAAATATTCCAGTTAGCCTCAAACTAGCATACATTCTTTGCCTCAATCTTCAATAGTGGGATTGGTTGTCTCCAGGACAACTGTACTCCTGTACTGGTAGATGGAGCCACGGACCCGTATAGTCCCCCTGTAATTCAGGAGGAAGAGGTGACCTGTTGAGCCACTTGGATCTTCACAAGTCCATGGGACCGGATGGGATCCATCCTAGGGTGCTGAGAGAGATGGCAGATGAGCTTGCCAAGCCACTCTCCATCATTTATCAACAGTCCGGGTTCTCTGGAGAGGTCCCCGGAGACTGGAAGCTGCCAATGTGATGTCCATCCACAAGACAGGCTGGAAGGAGGAACTGGGAAATTACACACCTATCTGCCTGACATCAGTGCCAGGTAAGGGCATGGAACAGGTCATCTTGAGTGCCACCATGTGCTAGTTTGAGCTGAGCTAGAATGTTTTGGTGAGAAGAATTAGATTACAGGCTGTGAAAAGGAAACAATAGTGATATCTACTTCACTCATAGGCTTGCTGAGATGTATAAGAACAAGAACACAAACATAGATAACAGAGTCATTGTCTGGGCTTTGGGCTGAACTTCTCTCTCTAACTTAACCTGCCATCTGTGTGACTAAGCCATCTGCCTCCTAACCAACCCTCAAAACTACCTTAAATACAAGGCAAGATCTGGGGTAAGGTAGAGTGTTGGGAACTGGCTGAAGGAGAGGGGGCACGAGTCCCTAGAAGCTTGTACAATCAAGCCCTTGACGCAAGGCCTGAGTGTATTGAAGCACAGTTAAGCCGCAGCGGTGCATGTGAAGAAGCTCAAAGGAATTTGTCCTTGAGCCTTCTGATAAATAACTTCTGTGGGACTGTGTCCAGAATAGGAGGGAAATTGGCTTCAGCGGAAACCGCAAGTAGGAGGAACATGCAAATGCCAATCTTTAGATGTACTGCATTGCATGCTGGGCTCGCACTAACTGGGGTCACACTAACCTAAAAGTTGATGCTCTGTAACTTGAAGCCTGATGCTCTCAATAAACTTTGGATTGTCAAGCAAGCTAACTCATACTGACTCGTTCCTTACTTTCCCGCCCCCACAGTAGAGGGAGTGGGAGGAAGGTGGAAGGGTGGTTGAGAGCCCCTCATGGAGACTCTGGTTTCTGGGAGGGCTGCTGTGTTTCTGTATTACCTTTTAACTTGTATATTGCTGTATATAGCAGTATATATTGTAAATATCTGCTTGTGTATTGTGCTATGCTGTAAATATAAAGCTTCATTCAATTTCCAGAGCTGCTGAATCTAGTCTGGGTGATTTACAAAGTGTGTGTGTGTGGGGGGGGGCATGTAACTCCCAAACCATCACATCATTTATTTTTGGCACTCCAACGTGGGGCAAATTAAATTTGATTAATTGTTAATTAACTCTGGGAATGAGAATAAAGATATTTTACTTAGTGTAGGCTGTTGTGTGGCCAGTTTTTGGCTTTTCCTTTTACCATTGGCTGACAGCCCAAATTGGTTACCTTTTGTTTTATCTAATTTGGAGGATTTTGGGGACTACATTCTAGGATGGGTCGGACTTAACATCACAAGTTTTATTACCAATAATTCAGGAAATGATACATCTACTAGAATATATTTAACAGCTTTGATGCGAATAATTTTGCCTAAGAAACAGTTACCTATTCCTTGTGCTGAATTTTATTCATGTGATACTGTAGCATTTTTGTCGTGTGTTATCTTAGGTCTTATAATTCTGACATTTATATTAATTTTGGCATTATGCATGAGAATATAGTGACAAAGGATGAGGAAAAGGCAGAGGAACTTAACACCTTCTTTGCCTCAATCTTCAATAGTGGGACAGGTTGTCTCCAGGACAACTGGACTCCTGAAGTGGCAAATGGAGTCAGGGTCCAGTACAGTCCCACCCTAATCCATGAGGAAGAAGTAAAGGACCTGCTGAGACACTTGGATCCTCACAAGTCCATGGGACCGGATGGGATCCACCCTAGGGTGCTGAGAGAGCTGGCAGCTGAGCTGGCCAAGCCACTCTCCATCATTTATCATCAGTCCTGGCTCACTGGAGAGGTCCCCGAAGACTGGAAGCTGGCCAATGTGATACTTATCCACAAGAAGGGTCATAAGGAGGAGCCAGAAAGCTACAGACCTGTGAGCCTGACCTCAGTGCCAGGCAAGGTCATGGAACAGGTCATCTTGAGTGCCATCACAAAGCAGCTCATGGCTTGGACAGATTCACTCTGTGCTGGGTCAGGAACTGGCTGGATGGCAGAGCCCAGAGAGTGGTGGTGAATGGTGCCACATCCAGTTGGCAGCCAGTCACTAGTGGTGTTCCCCAAGGATTAGTGCTGGGCCCAGTCCTGTTCAACATCTTTATTGATGACCTGGACGAGGGGATCGAGTCCAGCATCAGTAAGTTTGCAGATGACACGAAGCTAGGAGCAAGTGTTGATCTGTTGGAAGCTAGGAGAGCTCTGCAGAGGGACCTAGACAGGCTGGATGGGTGGGCAGAGGCCAATGGGATGAGATTTAACAAGGCCAAGGGCAGGGTTGTGCACTTTGGCCACAACAACTCCAAGCAGCGCTACAGGCTGGGGACAGAGTGGCTGGGGAGCAGCCAGGCAGAAAGGGACCTGGTGGTACTGGTGGATAGTAGGCTGAAGATGAGCCAGCAGTGTGCCCAGGTGGCCAAGAGAGCCAATGGCATCTTGGCCTGTATCTGGAACAGTGTGGCCAGTAGGAGAAGGGAGGCTATTCTTCCCCTGTACTCAACACTGGTCAGGCCACACCTTGAGTACTGTGTCCAGTTCTGGTCCCCTCAATTCAAGAGAGATGTTGAGGTGCTGGAAGCTGTCCAGAGAAGGGCAACAAAGCTGATGAGGGGCCTGGAACACAAACCCTATGAGGAGAGGCTGAGGGAGCTGGGGTTGTTTAGCCTGGAGAAGAGGAGGCTCAGGGGTTACCTCATTGCTGTTTACAACTACCTGAAGGTAGGTTGTGGACAGGTGGGGGTTGGTCTCTTCTCCCAGCCAGCAACAGAACGAGGGGACACAGTCTCAAGTTGTGCTGGTGTAGGTATAGGCTGGATGTTAGGAGGAAGTTCTTGACAGAGAGAGTGATTTGCCATTGGAATGGGCTGCCCAGGGAGGTGGTGGAGGAGGCACCGTCCCTGGAGGTCTTCAAGAAAAGCCTGGATGAGGCACTTAGTGTCATGGTCTAGTTGACTGGCTAGGGCTGGGTGATACCTTGGACTGGATGATCTTGGAGGTCTCTTCCAACCTGGTTGATTCTATGATTCTATGAAATTCAAATGTGATGCCTTTAAGAAACCACATAAAGAGGCAGGTGCCCTTGACTGGAGAGTCAAGCGATAAAGACAATGTAATCAATCTCAGGTCAGAGGGAGAGCAAGGGGGGGCCACCACTACACCTTCTTTCGTAGATTCTGGGACAACTGTCAAAGTCTCAGCTGTTGGCAATAACATGGGAAGAAGCCAAGAAACAAAGATAGCTGCTCAAACTTCTGATATTCCTTCACCTAACACGAATCCTAAGGCAGCAGAAACCCCTAACCCTAAGCCAGGTTCAAACTCACAGGCCACAGGTCAGACCTCCAGTAATTCAGACCTGCTAGAGGGGAGGTCAAAATCCACTTCAGCTCAATTTTTTTGGCTCCGACTAAATTTTGGGCTCAACCAAAACATTTGATAAAGAGTGATTCAAAAGAGGACTTGGGGAGGGGACCTCTGGTGCACAAGAGGAGGAAGAGGAGATGTATAGTCTTCACGAGTTGGACAACATACTTAGATCTCAGTACTAGGACAAGAGGAGCATTGTGAGATTGGCTGCCAAGAAAAAGGATGGTTCTGAGGAGTTTAAGAGTGCTCTTAGGAAAATTCTGTTTCTAGTCCAGGTGTTGGGGAATGGAGGCTGGAGCGACGAGAGATCGGGGCACTGAGAGTCGACTCTGTGGCTACTGTGCAGCAGTGTGTTTTATTAGGGCAATGCAGCGATTTTTATAGCCCCAAAAAGGGGTGTGCACAACTAACGTAGTTTGAGATTGGTACAAGTGGAAGGTACAGATTGGCTCCAAGTTAAGTGTGAGGCAGAGATAGGTTACCTTGTGATAAACAACCTGTGGTCCCCACCCCAGGGGGCTGGCAGGGGTCAGCCTCCTGGTGCTGTATCCGCCCCAGGGGCCGGCAGATTCCACCCCCTAGCAGGTGTGCGTGTGTTGCTCACAGTCCACAGCCTAGCTTCCTGGGAGCCTGCAAGACTCCAAGGACATTTCCCATAACAAGGCCTGATGTTTACATTCCATACCTCGTTGCAGGAGAAATTCTCCCACAATACCCCCTTTTTTTTTCTTTGAGCAACCCACGTTCGATCTTATATAGGCCGTGTTTGGTACAAGTGCAGGTCAATAGTCCTAAAGTGAAGAGAATGCATCTATTAAGAACCTTTTGCTAGTGGCAATAATCTGGCAAACCGACCACCCAAGCTCAATTGACAATCCCAAAAGCTGTTTCTGCAAGTGACAGTGAGTCAAACGTTCAAAAACCCAAAAGTCCAGACGAACATCACAGCTTCTGGAGAGTGCAAATCCGCCACGTCTTCATTGGTTCAGCGTAGCAGCCGATGTTGTAGAGCTGCAGATGCACCAAGCTGTCCAGTATTTTTCCTCAGACTCCCACAGTTCTGGATTCACTTCAGAATTCTCAGAGGTCTTGATGTTTCCATTACACTCCCGGGCTATGAGCTGCGTCTGACTATTGTGCTTAAGAACTACAAACCCCCAAATACAATACAAAGGTGTGCCCTGAGTGTTACTTTCAGGCTACCCTTCTAGGCCTTTTCCCACAGTTCTTCATTTGCTTTAAGAATTTAGGGCAGTGTTTTTCATCCCTTGCAGGGCCCTTGCAAGAGACAAAAGTCACTTTGCCATCTTGTGCCAATGTGAGTGGGCTTTGGCCTTCACCAAAAGAAACCAAACTGAATCTATTCCATTACGCCATAAACACTGAAGCTCATGAAAATACCCAAATTCATTAGCCAAGGTCCGAAAACTTATAATCCAAATACTTATAACCATCATTTCAATACTCCTTCCAAGATCTCACCACAACTTTGCCATCTGAGCAAGATTTTCTGCTCGCTTCATGAAGAGACAGGCCAATCATACCCAAGCTGATCTCCATCTTAAGGCCTGTGAGGACAAGCGATGAAACACAATACGAAAACAAATGAAGCATATTCAGTACCTAAGCTGACAAATCCACTGATCTTATTTGTGTGATGTGTCTAAAGAAACTGCAGTGTTTCTTCATACCTCCCTCCTTATCTTTCTAGCTCCTCTTCCCCCTCTCTCTTTTTTTTTTTTTGTTATGTAACGATATAAAGAACAGAATTTTACAATATCCTTATATGTTAAAAAAAATCTTATAACTGTAATACTGTATTAACCTATAAGCCTAGCAACCGAGGAAAAGGGGAGCAGGGAAGATTAAAAAAAATATGGTACCATATTATCCTTAGCATAGAGGAAGTAAACAGTAACCTATAAATGTAAAATACAATGTCTTACCATAGTATACCAGTATAATATCTACCAAGTGCTAATTATACTCTATTATAGAATCATAGAATCAACCAGGTTGGAAGAGACCTCCAAGATCATCCAGTCCAACCTATCACCCAGCCCTATCCAATCAACTAGACCATGGCACTAAGTGCCTCATCCAGGCTTTTCTTGAAGACCTCCAGGGACGGTGCCTCCACAACCTCGCTGGGCAGCCCATTCCAATGGGAAATCACTCTCTGTGAAGAACTTCTTCCTAATATCCAGCCTATACCTACCCTGGCACAACTTGAGACTGTGTCCCCTTGTTCTATTGCTGGTTGCCTGGGAGAAGAGGCCACCCCCCACCTGGCTACAATGCCCCTTCAGGTAGTTGTAGACAGTAATAAGATCACCCCTGAGCCTCCTCTTCTCCAGGCTAAACAACCCCAGCTCCCTCAACCTCTCCTCATAGGATTTGTGTTCCAGGCCCCTCACCAGCTTTGTTGCCCTTCTCTGGACATGTTCCAGCACCTCAACATCTTTCTTGAATTGAGGGGCCCAGAAATGGACACAGTACTCAAGGTGTGGCCTGACCAGTGCTGAGTACAGGGGAAGAATAACCTCCCTTGTCCTACTGGCCACACTGTTCCTGATGCAGGCCAGGATGCCATTAGCTCTCTTGGCCACCTGGGCACACTGCTGGCTCATCTTCAGCTTACTGTCTATCAGTACCCCCAGGTCCCTTTCCTCCTGGCTGCTCTCCAGCCACTCAGTCCCCAGCCTGAAGCTCTGCTTGGGGTTGTTGTGGCCAAAGTGCAGAACCCTGCACTTGGCCTTGTTAAATCTCATCCCATTGGCCTCTGCCCACCCATCCAGCCTGTCCAGGTCCCTCTGCAGGGCTCTCCTACCTTCCAACAGATCAACACCTGCTCCTAGCTTGGTGTCATCTGCAAACTTACTGATGCTGGACTCAATCCCCTTGTCCAGGTCATCAATAAAGATATTGAACAGGACTGGGCCCAGCACTGATCCTTGGGGAACACCACTAGTGACTGGCTGCCAACTGGATGTGGCACCATTCACCACCACTCTCTGAGCTCTGCCATCCAGCCAGTTCTTGATCCAGCACAGAGTGAATCTGTCCAAGCCATGAGCTGCCAGCTTGGCTAGGAGCTTCTTGTGGCAGACAGTGTCAAAGGCTTTGCTGAAGTCCAAGTAGACTACATCCACAGCCTTCCCCACATTCTCCAGGCGAGTAACTTGATCATAAAAGGAGATCAGGTTGGTGAGGCAGGACCTGCCCTTCCTAAACCCATGCTGGCTGGGCCTGATCCCTTGGCTATCCTGTAGGTGCTTTGTGATGGCACCCAAGATGACCTGTTCCATGACCTTGCCTGGCACTGAGGTCAGGCTCACAGGTCTGTAGTTTTCTGGCTCCTCCTTATGACCCTTCTTGTGAATGGGTATCACATTGGCCAGCTTCCAGTCTTCAGGGATTACCTAAGAATTGTTACGCTACTAATATTATCCTAAAAGATCCTAAAAGATCCAATTTAATAAGTATCACTATCCTTATCCAAATAAATGCCTAGAGTACTGTCGTGGAACGCAGTTTTATGGGAGATTTATGGGGAAAACACGCGAGGCTGACTCGTAAAGATCATGTGATTTATTGCTAAATGCGGAGATCCCCTTCCTGAAACTGAATTGCCCACGTAAATTCTTTATGAGGTTGCGGAATAACATTTCAGAAAATGGCAAAGAGTCTTAAAACTTAGAGTTCTTTGAGTCTTCAGAAGTTATTCAGTCTTTAGACAGAGCTTGTCAGTTACTCACTGTAGAAGTAGTTCAGTTCAGCAGGGTTTGGGCGTCGTCCTTTCCTTTGTCAGGATTGGGCCCAGGCGGGCTCTCGGCCTTTCAGAGTCAGGCATTGCTGATTTCGTGTCGAGGAATAAGAGAGCTAGAGCTGGAGCGGGAGCTGACAGGCAGGCTGGAGCAAGCTGGAGCAGAGCAGGCTAGCGAGCTCCCGATCCAGGCAGATTCACCATTTTATAATGTTTCAAAAGGGGTGTGCTCAATTCAAGCAATTTTACGTTATATTTACAGATTGGTACAAAGTTATAATTAACCCATATAACTAGGCAACTCTTACCACAAACAACTTCTAAGACCACCCCGAGTTCGGCCCACACCAGGTGGTCAGAGTGCATGAGAACCAAAGCCTGTAATTCAAAACATTAGCCATTGTTTACCTTTTATCTTCACTAGGGTGGAATATTCTCAGGGCCCGTAGCTGCTGGGACAGCAGGTAGAAATATTGTTTTGGCTTCTTTGAGATGGTTGGCCTTCATGTGAGACACTGTGACTTGCACAACATGGGGACCTGTGAGGGGAGCTTTACTACCCTCCATGACAGGTACAAAACATACTGCAATTAGGGTCAGAAAAAACAGTAAGGTTCCAGAATCAGGTATAGTCATCAAAATTCAGTCTATGTCTTGAAAAATCAAATATGCTGTATTTGCAGTCCTTGTCCTTCCGGCTGACTCAGGGGGGGTTGATGTTATTGCAGTTCCCAGGTACAGCCTTGGTCCAGCGCGAAGGAACCCATAAGGGACCCAACTGGGTAGAGACACACATATACCCTTGCCCCATATAAATCATGGAGGCCGGATGTCCCCACAGTCCTGTCTTGGGGTCCCTATACATAACTGTCATTTGCACCGGAGGTGCTCCTTTTTGTACCAAACCTGAATGCACCTCCACAGGTGGTCCTGGATCGTCACCAAAAATACACAGATGATTAATAACAAAAAGGACCTTGCTCACGCGTTCGGACGGGTCAGTTACGTCCCGAAATTTTTCAAGGTAGTTTTTTATTACCTGATGGGAATGTTCGATAATAGCCTGGCTCATGGGTGAATTGGCTATGCCAGTGGTGTGAGTAACGCCCCATTTCTGCACAAACCTCCGAAACCTCTCACTAGTGTACGCAGGGCCATTGTCTGTTCTAATTCTTTCTGGCACACCCATCACCGCGAAGCACCCTGTTAGATGTTTGATAGCGTGAATGGCTCTCTCTCCTGACAGCGGCGTTGCCCACGTGCTTACTATAGGTATCAACAGTAACATGGAGGTAATGCAGTCTGCCAAAGGAGGGAACATGAGTAACATCCATTTGCCACAATTCTAAATCCTTAAGTCCTCTTGGATTCACACCTGATCCTAATCCCGGCCCTATATGACTGCAGACCGGGCAGGAACGTACGATTCCCTTGGCATCATTGTTGGAAATCTGAAACTGGCATTTCAGTCCTTCCGCATTCTGATGAAATGTAGCGTGGGCTTCTCTGGCTAGAGAAAACTGATCAAGTGGGGCAGGCCGCCCAGGTAACGCCACTAACCTGTCAGCTCTACCATTTCCTTCCCCCAGACCTATCTCCCACTTATGACTACGGACGTGAATAATGCAATATGGGGCCATTCTCTGGGCTATGGCTGCATATAGTGAACGTAGTAATTGGTATAGATGCTGATTTTTGACCTCTCTGATAGAAGAGTCTTCAATTCTTCGTGCCACTCCAGCCACATACATTGAGTCAGTTACTACATTCAAAGGGGTATCAAGCCAGTTAGTTAAGGCCCATACCACCGCAGTTAATTCTAAGGTTTGCAAGGAATCCGTAGCCGTCCCTTGCAAAACGCATTCTTGCCACCCTGTCTTTGAGTGCCATACTACTGCAGCCTTATGCGAATTCCTTCCTGCATCTGTAAATGCATTAACTGCGTTCTGCAAGGGAGAAAGGGAATGCTTCTGTCCTGGAGTCCTGTACCCCTAAATTCCTCTCCTGCCTGGACTTCGGGGGGAAAGGGGAAAAGCCGCCTGGTTTCCCCCCCCCTCGCCTGCCCTGCAGCCGTGAAGGGGGGGGGGGACTGCCCCGTGAAGGGGGGAACTGCCCCGTGAGTTCCCGTGCTGGAGCCAGGCTGGGATTGGCCGTGTGCTTTCGCGCCTAAGGTGTGGTAACTCTGCCCTTTGTCTAGCGAAGGTTATAAATATTGGGGATCTTCCTGCCTTTGGGGTTCCCGCTTTGGATTTTGCCCGTGCCTGGGACGTATGTGTCTGCCTGAGCTCACACACTCCCCTCGGCTGGACTGCAGAGACCTTTAGGAATTCGCTTTCCTGTCGACACCTTTGTGTGCCTAACGACCCTTAACGACCCTTAACGACTCCTACAGCCGCTGGAAAGGAAGAGGAACATAGACCGCACGAGCCAGCCTGAGTGAGTTATTTGGCTTAGCTTAATTTAGTAAGAAACCGCTATTAATTAATAGCTGAGTCCTTTTCCAACTTCTGACTTCTAATATAGTCAGATTATTGATGGTATCCTTGTAGATTAATTCTCATGCAACTGAACCTGTTTATTAAACTAAATTAATCTTTGTATATATAGTTGTGGGGGCGGGTTTTTGGGAAAATAAAAAAATAACTATTTTTGATAAATTCTCGACTCGGCCACGAATTAATTCCTGCTCTCCGCAACAGCTTCGGTTTAGTTATCCAGTTCTGCTGACTCATCCACCGGAGCATGTTAGATTTCAACACCTGTACAGAAATGTGCCCTGGAAAATTCAGAAGGCTGGTCTGCAGCTCCTCTGACTGGCATAAAAACCATTCTAGGTTGTCTTGTTTGATAGGTAGTCTTATGGTATCAGGTTCTGTTCCGGCAATGTCCAATAGCCGTCTCCTGCCCTTTTTGATCAATTGGGCTATCGTATATGTCTGTGTCTCTATTGTTTTTTGTGGCTGCATGGTTGTAAACAACCACTCCAGAATACGCAATTGGTCCTTCGATTGAGACTTGCACTGCGTGATAGCTCCAAAGATACAGTGCACGCCCTTAATTATAGATAAGTCAATAGGCACGCTTGGATCCACTAGTTCTACCCATCTGCTGGTGATCATGTCGCTGAGCTTCTGTATAGTCTCCCGCTGTAAGTCGGAGAGTTCAATTTTTTTGGCAGGGTCTGTGCCTTGTAGCAGTGGCCTCAAGGGTCGTAAGTCATCATTTGTAAACCCTATAATGGGGCGTAACCACTGTAAGTCCCCCATCAACGTCTGGGCGTCTTTAAGTGTGGTAATGTTGGTGGTTAGCTGCAATTTCTGAGGACGAATAAGGTTTTTGGCTATATGCCAGCCTAGATATTTCCATGGTGCTTCCCTCTGGATTTTTTCCGAGGCAATTTGAAGTCCCACAGCCTGGAGTTTCGTCGTGAGTTGTTGCAGATGAACATCGAGGAAGGGCTCTGGCTGGGCTATTAGGATATCATCCATATAGTGGTAAATGATGGCTGTTTACCACATCCGTCGAATGGGGCGTAACGCAAAATTGACGTAGAGTTGGCACATTGTTGGGCTATTTTTCATTCCTTGGGGTAAGACCACCCAATGGAAACGGCGTGCCGGATGCTCTTTATTAATGGCCGGCAAGGTGAAGGCAAAGCGCTGACAGACTGCAGGGTGTAGTGGAATTGTAAAGAAACAGTCTTTCAGATCTATGACAAGTAATTCCCATTTCTCTGGAATCATGGATAGCGAAGGCAGGCCCGGTTGAAGAGCATCCATGGCTTGCATTTGATCGTTAATGGCTCGAAGGTCACGTAGGAGACGAAATTTTCCTGACTTTTTTGGTATTACAAAAATTGGGGTGTTCCATGGGCTGGTTGAAGGTACAATATGGCCCGCAGCAAGTTGTTCTTTGACAAGCTTGTGTGCTTCTTGCAGCCGTTCTTTTCGCAGCAGCCACTGATCTATCCAGATCGGTGTATTAGAAAGCCACTGAAGTTTGATTATGGGCGTCTGCCGTCCAGTGGCTGCTGCTGAAAAATTACCTGCGGAGTAGTTATCACGACTCCCATCTGTGTCATGACATCTCTGCCAATCAGCGCATTTATGGCTCGTGGGAGAGGCAAGATGGTTGCAAAGACATGGCCTGTCCTTCCATCTACGGTTATACTGATCTGCTGCGAACTTGTCAGAGTCTGAGATACTCCACCAATGCCTTCAACGCTATCTTTCGCTGGGCTTGCTGGCCAATGTGAGGGCCATGCAAGTGTGGAAAAGAGGGTTACATCGGCACCTGTATCCAGGAGAACGTCCATAGTTATTGTGTCCTGACCATTAGTAATGGTAGCTGGTGCAACTGGTCGTCGAGTCAGAGACAGGGTTAGCATGGCTAAGCCACCCGTTGACCCAAAACCTTGCTCTCCTCTTTTAGGCAAAGCACGGGCCTGGGCCACGTCCTGTAACAGATTATTCATTGGCACCAGTTGAGCAATGCAACTGCCTTCTGGCACTACGATAGGTGGATTGTTAGTGTACGCAACAATTTGTATGATTCCAGTGTAGTCCTCATCAATCACCCCAGGAATGACCAGCAGTCCCTTCAGACCTGCAGAGGACCTTCCTAGGAGTAATGCACCGGTGGGTTTGCCATTTATCACTAATGGGCCTTTCATGGAGGTAGCGATGCGGACTGGGTGGTTGTCAATCAAGGTGACACTCATTGCTGTTGTAAGATCCAATCCGAGACTGCCGGAGGTTGCTGGGCAGATGGCACCGGTGGAGCAGCGATTTGTGTCGTCGCGCGGCTGCCTGTCGCGCTGAGCTGGTAGTTTCCCGAACGCCTACAGGCTGCAGTTGCATGAGTGTTAACCTGGCAATTGTCACACCAGACCGCGCCCTGCGGGCAACTGCCACGTGAATGTCCAGTTAGGCCACACCGGAAACAGGGGCCCTGTTGGTTGTCGGTCCGACGGCCACAATTTCCTGAATTAAATGATTGCAATGCTGCCATTACGATCTGCGTGTGTCTATCCAGAACTTGATCCATTTTGTCTGCAACAAATGCCTGCTGCTGGTTTGTAGGCATTCGAGCAACTCGCTCCAGCATGTCGTCCACTGAGGCCTCCCTAGGCAGAATAGACAATAGCTGCTTGGTTTTATTATTGGCATTCTCAAAAGCTAAGGTTCGAAAAAAGGCCTGTCTGGTTGCAGCATCTAATTCAGTGGCTGCTTCAACTGCTGCTGCCAGTCTATCGATGAAGTGACTGTAGTCCTCACTTAAGCCTTGTTTGACAGTGGTATTGTTAGGTGTTTTTGGTTCTGTAGGTACCATATTAAAAGCTGTTCGGGCAGTCGCCATGGATGCATGGTGCCATTCAAAGGGATGCCGTATCTGGGCATCCAACGAGCTGAAGGCCCCTTTTCCCGGTAATATGTCCAATTGAATATTAAGTAAGGAGTTGCCTAGTTGCCATGGTTGTTCCACCACCTTTCTGCACTCATCACGCCACGCCCTTTCCCACAACATGAACTGGGATGGTGTTAAGATCAGTCTTGCAACAGTCTCACAATCTGCCAGACATAACACATGGGCAGAAAAGATGTAATTCAGCAATTGCTTAGTCGGTTGTGAGTGCAAACTGTGGGAAGATACTGCTCCTTTTAGTTGCATAAGAAGCTTCCAATCAAGAGCCATGTGTGTGGCTCCTGGCTGTCCATCTGGGGTTTGTGCTGCCACGACTGGGAATGCCGCTGCACTCTCCAAGGCAGCAGCTGCCTCCCAGTCTCCTTGTAGTAAAGCGTCACGAATAACAGCATGCCACCGATGCTGTGGATGGGTGGGTGTAAGCTGAAGAGTCTTTCCCGAGATCTCTGCAGTTTGTGGTGCTGCCGAGTAATGGGCATCACCAGGAGGTATTATTGTGAGTTTCTGCAAATCATCAGCAACATTGTCAGTAGCGTCGTCAGCATCGTAATGTGAAGAGTCACTAGCATCCGAATTAATCGTGGGCGTCGGTTCCCGGGCTTTAGAGGAAGGACCGGCTTTCGTGGCAGAAGTCGACCTCGGGACCACTACAGCCGGGGGGGCAGATGGGACTGTAGCACAAGGAACTTGCGCCAGAAATGGCAAGGCGGTAGCAGAAGGCAGTAGTGGGGAAAACAGAGCACCGTAGGGCGGCGGCGCTGGTGGCGGCGCTGGCGGCGGGGGGGCAGACGGCTGCACCGGAACAGCAGGGATGGTGGGGATGTTTTGGGGAATCAGTGCCGGTTGTTGGGGCAGCGCAGGGTATAACAGAGGGTTTTGAGGTGGCGGCGCTGGCTGCTGGGGTGCCGCAGGCTGCATCGGGACATCTTGGGTCGACGGCACCGGCTGTTGGGGAGCCGCGGGCTGCACCAGGACATCTTGGGTCGGTGGCGCCAGTTGTTGGGGAGCTGCGGGCTGTACCGGAGCAGCAGGCGCATTGGGGAGGGTCATCAAAGGCACCACCGTACCCGGGGAGATTTTCAGGTCAGAAAAGAGGGAGCTAGCTGGCATAACCAGTGCCTCTATTGGTCTCTCCCCCTGAGCGTCCAAGCTGTCAGCAAGCCGTGTCACCACCGTAGCGGCAACGGCCTGTTCCATTTTATATTTCTTTAAACAATTGGTGACATTGCGCCATCGCTTTTGCAGTTTTTTGGCTGTTTTGTCACCATCAATAGCCTGGTCAAAAATAGTATCGCCACATCGGTGCCATTCGGATTCATCGGAAAGGGAGTCCGGGGTTTGAAAATGTCCTCTCAAGAATCCTTATGCCACTAGAGAGGCCGACTTTTTGTTCGGCATGGAAACTCCTCGTTTTTCCAAAAAGTTCAAGAGGAGAGAAATTGCTACTTGTTTATCCATAACTGCTTGCGTGGTCGGGTGGCAGGTCCCCCAGAGGGAACCGCCGACACTTTGAAAAAGCTGCGGAAGAAGGGGGGGGGCGGCCGGGAGGCTCCATTTAAGCGGCAAGATTCCGTAAGCGCGAGGGGGGGGGTGTTCGCTGCTTTCAGGCGGTAGCTGCTCTGGGGAGGACCTGTCTATGCACGATTACCACCCCCAGGACACGCCCATCTATATGGTCACGTGCGTCGTCATGACAGCTGCTGTTATTGAAGCAATCCCTATCTCTATAGGCGATTCCAATCTTCAATAAACACCTATCTCTATAGCACGTCTGTTTTCGCAAGTACTGTCCCCCGTGGTTAGTAACGGGTTAAGCGAAAGAGAAGAGAAAAAAAAAAAAAAAAAAAGAAAAAATAGCGAGTTTCCCCAGCGGGGGGGGGTATAGTAGCGTCCGATCTCTTACGTTTCTGCCAGCTCCTTCGGTGCGGAAGTGAAGCGATGTCTCAGCCCCTCCTTGGGGCTCCAATGATCCGAGGGCCGAGCGTAGGGCTCCATTCTTCACGGCCTGGAAGGTCTGGATCGTCGCGGCCTACAGGCCCGGCAGTCGCGGCCTGGAAGGTCTGGATCATCGTGGCCTGCAAGGCCCGGCTTAGTGCCATGGTCTAGTTGATTGGTTAGGGCTGGGTGATAGGTTGGACTGGATGATCTTGGAGGTCTCTTCCAACCTGGCTGATTCTATGATTCTATGATTCTATGATTGTCGCAGCCTACAGGCCTGGCAGTCACGGCCTGGAAGGCCTGGTGTTGGTAAGCTCCAGAACCACTACAGTTGGATATAGTAAGTCTCCTTACGATCCCTTTAAATTCCTCAGAACCTTCATCTTGAATCTGCCAGGGTTTCTTAGATTGTGCAGGGACCAGAATGACGCTGAGACACCAATGTGATGCATAAGTCAAACCATTATCGCATATAAAAGCAATGCACTTATAGAGAGCTGATACAATGTGTATAATTCTGATAGGTTGCACAACAGAGTATGGGCAGTCCACACGCCCTGGGAACAAATCTGACTGACCAGCTCCCCTTAGTCCCCTTGCATGGGAGGGGATGAGAACTGGAGACAACTCAATTTGAGCTAGCTATCCAAGCTCCAATTCTTTATTGAGAGCATCAGACTCCAAGTTACAAAGCACATACTTTCAATTAGGGTGAGAATTGTGAAACGCATACAGCATACAATGTGATACTTTTCCTTAGGATTTGGCGCATCTAATTATTTGAATATGCATAATCTTCCCTAATTGCAGTTACTGCAAAAGCATTTTTAGTGCACCTAAGTATTGGAATTTGCATATTGCTCCCAATTCCCTCCTGCTTTGCACACAGCCCCACAGACACTGTTTATCAGAAGGCTCAAGGACAAATTCCTCCGAGCTTCTTCACACATAGTGCTGTGGTTTAATGCAGTTCCAATACACTCACACCTCACATCCAAGGCTTGATTGTACACTCTTCTAGGGGCTTGTGCCCCCCATTTTCCAGCCAGTTCCTAACACCCTCACACATCTAATTTGCAGTTTCTCTGCCAACTTTTTCAAGGTTGTTTTCTCTGAAGCTGCAATGTTGGAGAATTTCTTGCTAGCAGAGGACATGAAATGATAAACATGAGCAACTCATGCTGGGAAGTGTCCTTGGGCCCATCTTGGGAGTTAAGATACCAGGTGCTAGGTAGCACCCCCCACATGCAGCTGCAGGGGGTGGAGTGCAAGCTGCATGTGGGCAGAGTTAGCCAGCCCCAGAGGCTGACCCTCAGACTGTTATGGTATATTATCCTATCCATGCCTGTCATGAAGGGCCTGTAGGCCCGAACAGAGGCGTCTTTATGCCCCTACATGCCTGGACATGTTTTTCTGCCAGGACCCCTGGTAGCAAACAGGTTGTGTAAGCCACACACACCCAACTTGTGTATCCCTGGGGCAAAGCCATGTGATCCCCATATTTGGGAGAGTCCAGGCAAGAGCCTCCTGCCTATTATGGTAAGGTTTGGCTATCTGCCAACCTGATTGGTCACTCTAGTGGCCAAAGGGCACATTAATCTCAGCCCACAGTCCATAAAGAGGGATGCACAGGAGGGCCATGTGTTCAGATCTTTTCAGATTCAGATCTGTTCAGTTCAGCTCAGCTCTCTGACCCACCTTCAAGGATCAGACACAGTCTGACCTTCACCTGAAGTGCTCAGCCACTCACACCCTGTTGTGGAACGGAGTTTAGGGGAATTTATGGGGAAAGACATGTGAGGCCAATTTGTAAAGAAGATTAAATGATTTAATACTAAAACACTAAAAATCCCCTTCCCAAACTTATTTATAACTATCCCACGTAAGTTCTTGATTCGCGGTCGCAGATTAAAATAGAAAATGGCTAAAATGATGAGAGTCTGTGAGTTTAAGAGAGTGCGTTTGAGTCTTGGGAGATCATTTAGTCTCTAGATAAAGAGTTTGTCAGTTACTCACTGTCCAAATGCAGTTCAGCAGGGTCTTAGAGTATTATGAATTTCAGGGCGTTCTGCAGGTTCAGGCCGAGGTGGGCCCTGGCTTCCGAGGCTTACGAGGATCAGGCGTTGCCGAGTTCGTGCCGAGCTGGCTGTAATTTTTAATGCTGCCGAGCGATGTGTGTTCAGGCAGAGTGTCATTCAGAAGGAGAGCAGGGTTGAGAGCGAGAGGGTCCAGAGGTGCAGAGGAATGCTCGATTAAGACAAATGCAGCATTTTTATAGTGTTCAAAAGAGGTGTGTTTAGCCAGTTCAGGCGATTTTACGTTAATTTTACAGATTGGTACAAAATTATAATCAATTCATACAATTGGACAATTCTTACCACAAACAACCTATAAGACCACCCAGGGGTCAGCCCCCAACAGGTGGTCAGCGAGCTATGGTGTCTTGGGTTCAAATGCAGGTTCCCAGAGACTCTAATAAATTTAATAGACCCAATGACAATTTATAGAATTTATAGAGTGCCCTCCCCTCTTCCCCCTCCTTTTCCCAAAAGACAGGGAGAGAGAGAAAGGTAGGGACACCCAAATAAATCAATCTCACTCGATTTGGAAGTTAAAAAGGAAAAGTTTAACAATAACTTAGAAAAAGATATTGGAGGTAGGGGAGTTTACAAAGGATAAGGAAGGGAAAAACAGCAAAATACAAAAAGGGGTGGATACAACCCGAGCAATGTGATGGTGTCTCAGCCTCGTGGCTGCCACATGGTGTGCTGGTATGCAGTGTGAGTGTGTGTATCCAGAGGAAGCCAAGGCAAAAGAGGGTGAGGAGCAGGAAGTGCTCCTCTTTTATACCACAGGAAGTGGGGGGAGTGGGCTAACCATCACCTGGAGTGTGGTCCACCCCTGGGGAGGGGCCAAGACCCCCAGGGTCAGGTTCAGGGTTACTCCCCCAGGAGTGTTAACCCTATACATATGGGAACCAAGATCTTTGGATCAAAACATAGCTAATGTTTACCTTCTACCCCTCTGGAGGAGAAATATTCTCAGGGGCCCTGTATCTGCTGGAACAGCAGATAGAAATATTATTTTGGTTTTTGCGATGACTTGGCCTTCAATGTGAGTCACAACCCTGTGCAGAAACGGGGCCCACACACCCACACACTCGGATGCCATTGCATAGCTCCGATGCTCACTGAGGCAGAGACCTCATGCTTTGATTCAATTCACAGCTAACCTGACTGCGTACCTTAGAGGCAGGGCTCATTCAAACCCGCACACATTTATATATATATGGAACCGATAGCCTCCTAAACCAGCACCAGCTGTGCACATATCTGCAAGCTATCTTGCTTTATCTACAGAGCTCAGACTCCCAGCTTAAAGCCTGGTAAGAGAACCAGGAAAGCAGACTTCTGGATTGTCTGCACCCACACACACACGCAGCCTGAATCTGTGAAGGAATCGTGCCAGAGACTGCATGGACATTCTTCTCCTGTTCCTGGAATCCTGCCAGCTGATAATCTCTGGATGCAGTATCCAGAAGAAGGCAGCAGCATTGAGGCAGAGATCATCCCACGCCAGGAGAACAAAAGGTTAGAGAAACCTATTACCCCAAAGACTGGGAAGATTTATCATTTCCTCTCAAGCCAGGAAGATTCCAGCCTCACAGAGTCCACAGAGAGCCCCTGAAGTCCGGACATTGTGCACAGGCTGTGACACAACCCCGAAGGGTGATTAATAATTAATAATAAGACTTATAAGTAAAGCTTAAATTCCTCTGTAATATAAGTTACCTCTGCCTTAGAGCAGAAAGAGTTTCAGCCCCTCTACTGGGCAAATAGCATAAGTTCCCAAGTGGCACTAAGCCAGAAGGGAAACCTCTCTCTCTGTTTATAGTTTGAATGTTTTGCTAGTTATTAACCAAATCCCTGTATGTATTCTGTCCTAATTGTTTTCATAATCTTGCACAAAAGAACTAAATATTAATACACAGTGGTTGGGGGTGGCAAGAGTTCATAAATATTAATTTTAATAAATTATATTTTAATATAAAATTTATATCACCTCAAATTAATTTCACACCTCCGCCAAATAGGCGTAGATACAGAAATCCCCCTCCTCAACAATGCCTCACGTGTAACCCTGTACCCTCTATGTGTAACTAATCTTAAGTTGTGCAGGCCTCTTGCAAGAAAGCATATAAGTCTCTGTAACACCAGAAATAAATGGACTATGACCATCTAACCATATTGGTGAACAAAGAGTCATTTTACCCAGGTGCTCCACCGGCACTGCAATACTTGTTTCTGTGTCCTAATGTTACCCCTCTTGCTCTCTTATTTCAAATCACTCAGTGCTGCCCAAACCCCAACATCTCCCCCTTTCTTTTTAAATGTTGCTGAAACTGCACTACTGATCATGCCTTGCATACATTGTGCTATACATGGTAAAAACACAGTAATCATCAAGAAAACAAGTGCGTACGCAATCATTTAACCAGGCTTCTAAGCCATCCTGTTAGTCCCCATTCTCCAAAGATCTTGTCAAGCCAATCCCATCTATCTTCTTCCTTGAGCGTTGATACACCATCTTTCAAGTGCTGGATGTATCGATTCTGACTGATCAGACAGGTTCATACAACACATACTCTTGAAATCTTCACACCCATGGCCTTGTGCTAGAAGCAGAAAATCTATAGCAGCTCTGTTTTGCAAAGTCGCATGTCAAACACTGTCAACATCCATTAGTAAACCAGATAGAGCTTTGCTAGTATCATTAGTTTGTTTAGCAAGACAACAGCCAAGCTTATCTAAAAGTCCTAAAGCACTTCCATCTGCTACCCTTGGTGCTGGGAAAGGGTCGTGGATGTGTTTGGGGGTTAACAGAGAGAGACGCCCTAAACTACAGGGTCCTCCCCTTATATGTGAAGGAATAGCAGGCCAGGCTCTATTCCCACAGATAAAAAATGCTCCTGGCAGCAGTTGCAGAGGAACATTAGTAGATTTTCAGATATCACCAGCAGTATAGTTGCACCATGCACTCTCATTTTGGTAAATAGGGTGGGCAGGAGAAACATCCCAGGCTCTAGACCGATCTTTCCCTGTGTAGCTGAATTTGACACAATAATCCATTCTTATAGACCCTAAAAGCTCAAGTTCCTGTGGCTCTAAATTGCCTGGTGGCAAATAGGGATCCTACCCTGCAGGAATACGGGAATGGTTTGTTAGCAGGGAACAGTTGCCCGAGACAAAACAAATACAGCATAGACCTTGGGCATGCAATGTGTGGGTCAGACAGACCTCAGAAGAGAAAGATAAGTAGGATCCTGCATTCAGGACTGCTCAGATAGTTGCATAGCAACATATATCAAGGAGCAGAGAAAGTAACGAAGAAAGTAGAAACAGCGTCTTTCACCTGAGCAGAGTGATAGCCAATCATGTAGTAGATACTAACTTTTTTACTGTAATTCTAACCAATCAGTGATCAACATGCTAGCCTTTCTGAGACAATATATACCTGCCTATTTTTCTAATAAAGTGGAATTTTGGCTTGCATCAAGTTGTTGCCCTGTCCCTTCATTGCGGCACTACCCGTCCCACACATCAACAAGCCCTATTCCATTAGCAATGAACTTCTGAGACTTTGGGACAGGCTAGTTGTCTATTGGCACCACCAGGAGGCAGGTAGAGAAAGGATTTCTTGGGTCAGTGGTAGCCAAACATATTGTGTCTTGTCCAGTCAGATTTGTCAATGTCACCCAGACATTTTGTTTGGGGAAAAAAGGGAAAGAAAGATGTGAGTCTCTGTGGTGGAGGGGCAGCAGCCCCAAAACTGAGGCTTTCCTATGCCTCTGCATGCCCAGACATGTTCTTCTGCCAGGACCCATGAGGCAGCAAACAAGTTGTGTAATACACACATGCCCAGCCCGTGTACTCCTGAGGTCCGGGCAGGTAACCCCCTATTGGGAGGGTCCAGGCATGTCTCTATTGCCTATTGGGGCAAGGTTTGGCTTATGGCCAGCCTGATTGGTCATTTTAGATGTCCAACGAGCCACAAATCTCGGCCCAGAGCCTTTAAAGAGGGGTGCATAGCAGCACCACGTGGTCAGACGTTCAGTCTGTTCAGACGGTCCAGACTGTTTACCAGTTCAGAAGCTTGGAGCATCTAGACTCAGCTCTGATCCACAGCAGCACCTTGCTGCACTGACCTGCTTGCATTGGCCTAGACAAAGGATCAGGCCTCACTCACCTGCAAGCATTACCAAGGCCCAGACCTCATGCATTGATCTCAAGGCTCAGTCACGCTACCTGCGAGCCCTTTGAGAAGCAGAGCACATTCATGCCTGCACCATACATATATGGGGAGCCAAGAACCCCCTGCCTAAGCCTAGAGCTATCTTGATTTATCTACGGAGCATTAGTCTCCCTGCAGCACGGCATAGACCCTGCTTGCCAGCTATTCTGGAAGTCTGGAAAGATCCAGGCTCAGCAGACCCTCAGACAGTCTGCAAACCTGCAAACGCAGCCTGCTAGCTGCCCAAACCATGTCAGAAGCTACACGGACCAATCCTCCTCCTGCATCGGGAAATTCTTGCCAGCTGATCATCCCTGGACATGCACAGCATTCAGAAGCAGCAGCTCCGAGGCAGAGATCACCCCAGGAGAAAAGGTTAGAGAAACTCTATTTACCTCAGAGACTGGGAAGACTGGGAAAACCCTTATCATTCCCTGCAAGCCGGGACAGACTCCAGCTTCAAGACCCCAAACACTGGGCACACGCTGAGACAGATTCCCGGGAGGATGATTAATGATTAATACTCAAGAGCAGCACACCTAAGTAAGCCTTAATTCCTTTGTAATATAAGTTACCTCTATCTGAAGAGTACACACCGTTTCAGACCTTGCTGGGCAAACACTAGAGTGGTTAAGAGGCATTAAGCCTAAGGAAATATTTATCTCTGTCAATAATTGTTAATAATTTGATATTTCCAGTTAATAATCAATCCCTGTAAATATATATATCCCAAGCTATTTTCATAAACTTGCATAAGAACTTGATTTCATAGTGGTTGGGGGTGATATAAATTTGTAAATATTAATTTTAATAAATAATTTTATAAAAAATCAAAACCACCTCAAATTCATTTCTCACCTCCCCCTAACAGGGGAGGAATAGAGAAAACCCCTCCATGACAGTCTCCATTCATTCCCTTCCCATAACCACGGATAGATGTTGCAGGCCATGCTGCCTGCTGTCTCTGCTTGTTGCAGGCCACGGTAAACAAGCCCACAGACCAATATGGTGCAGGCCACCCATGAGGGTCTTCAGAATGATTCAATGTGAATTACGCAGAAGCCCATTTTATTTATCATAACAGTTCGAAATATATACACTCAGCCAGTAGAGCACACACCTATATATTAGCATAATTAGTCAGGGACAACCCAAGACATCTGCATACACACACACCTTGTTATTCTAGTTAGCGAAGGTCCATTATCTACCCCTTCTGAGATAAGGTGGCCAGCTGCATGTGAGAACCAAGGTCTGCTATTACAAGGATCTGCCTGTTGTCACTTCACTCCGTTCCCACAACTCTCCTGCACCTGCACTCCACAACTTTTCTGCATTCTGCATTCCCACATCTCCCCTTTCTGTTTCTTCTTAAAAATGGAGGTTGATTTCTCATCCAGTTTGCAGGGCCCTTTGCAAAAGAAATGAAAAACACAGCACCCCAAAACACTACTAACAAAGGCAGCTGCTCCTTATCTTGTCCAATGCGTAGGTTCTTCTGCGCTGTAATAACAGAGGGTTGAGCTGGCAACTCTACTTTTGCAATTGCTTACTCATTAAAATAGCATTGTTAGAAGCTTGTGAAGCGAGAACTTAAATCATTAAGCGCGATCAAAAGTTTAACCATATCTCAGTATACATTCCAATACACAGTCATCTGAGCAAAAGCCTTTGCTCACCACCAAGACTGAACATACAAGCTGATATCCCTCAAACCAAAAATCCAGGCATATTTGCCCTCTTTCCCCCCCCCCTTTTTTTTTTTTTTTGTGAGCGCCATGGTGTGCAATCAGCATAAGCAGGTGCAAAGTATAATATCTGAGCATATAATTTGCATAAGTGTGATGGTATAATTGCAGTGACCTGTCACAGGCCAATCCCACAAAAAGCCAGTGCCTAAGCATGAAACTGGATCCAAAAATCTTTGCCATAGTAACCTTGCCAAAATCAAACCATGTTACCTCTCTGTTTTGTGTTGTGTTTTGTTTCCACATGATTCTTGCCCTTAAAAGAAAAATCCCAAAAAGAAAAAAATATCCTACAATATACCTATGATAAACTACAGAATCCTTAACTATATTAATGCTAAAAATTGATAAAGGAAAAAAATTGAACCCTGGAATTGATTCCAAATACAGAAAAAATAAGAAACCCAAAGAAAAGAAAATAATTGTTACACTATGTAGTGCTGTCAAAAAAAAAAAAGCAAAAAAATATAAAGTGATAAAGCCATGGCATGTAGAAAAAAAAGCAACCTTTAGGTCAGTCAACCCCAAAAGAATGTTGATCTATCAGTTTCACCCTAGTAGGACTACTCACAAACTTAGCATTCTTACTCCAATATACTATTACAGTATGCCAGTGGCATCCTGGCCTGCATCAGGAATGGTGTGGTCAGCAGGAGCAGGGAGGTCATTCTGCCCCTGTACTCTGCATTGGTTAGACCACACCTTGAGTACTGTGTTCAGTTCTGGGCCTCCCAGTTTAGGAGGGACATTGAGATGCTTGAGCGTGTCCAGAGAAGGGCGACGAGGCTGGTGAGAGATCTCGAGCACAAGCTCTATGAGGAGAGGCTGAGGGAGCTGGGATTGTTTAGCCTGGAGAAGAGGAGGCTCAGGGGTGACCTTATTGCTGTCTACAACTACCTGAGGGGAGGTTGTGGCCAGGGGGAGGTTGCTCTCTCCTCTCAGGTGGCCAGCACCAGAACAAGAGGACACAGCCTTAAGCTATGCCAGGGGAAATTTCGTCTCGAGGTGAGGAGAAAGTTCTTCACTGAGAGAGTCATTGGATACTGGAATGGGCTGCCTGGGGAGGTGGTGGAGTTGCCATCCCTGGGGCTGTTCAAGGCAAGATTGGACGTGGCACTTGGTGCCATGGTCTAGCCTTGAGCTCTGTGGCAAAGGGTTGGACTTGATGATCTGTGAAGTCTCTTCCAACCTTGGTGATACTGTGATACTGTGTTACTGTGACACTGTAATTAACAAGCACTTGACATCTTATCCAGTAACCTCTAAGATCCAGTACAATCAGAAGGATAAAAACATCATCAAGATTTACATCAGTAACATACAGTCAGCAAGATGCAAAAATGTGAATCTGTCATTTAAAGGATTTAGCTGCCCTTCTCCACTGAGAAAACACAGGGAGAGGAGGGTGTAGGTGAGCCACGCTCGTGCCAGTGGAGGGAGGGAGGCAGGGGGCCCTCCCAGTCCCCGGGGAAGGAGGAGGGAAGGGGGGAAGGGTGCATGTGTCCCATGGAGCCAGTGCCGGGAGAAGGAGGAGGGGTGAGCCGCGCTGCTCCGGCAGGCGCAGGGAGAGGAAGGGGGGGCGTGTGGGCATGAAACCGACAACCGAGAACCAGCCCCGAAACTCCCAAGCCCCACGATAGTCCGAGACCAAGGTGGGGGGGGGGGGGGGGGGGGGGGGGGGGGGCGCGCAGCTGGCGAATCCGGCGAAGAGACACCACCCCGTCCTCCATCTTGCAGCCGAACGTTCCAAGGCGAAGGAAAAAAACCTCGATCAGCCATCCAACCTGTTGAATGCAAAACAGCCCAGCTCTCTGAAGCCCAGACAGAGACTCAGCACCTCCCCAAAACAAACCCACTGCCCCCGGCCGTGATGGATCGGACGCAACCACAGGAAATGCTGGATGGAAGCATTTCACAGGTCCCACAGTCAGTAACGGAATGGATCATACTCAGCCGTCTCAGGAAGATCTTTCAGACGCTTCGACCTGTGGGGTTTTGTCTTTCTTGGGGCGATCTTATGAAGCGTGGGGGATGGCAAGAGCAGGTCTCCGGAGGAGGATGAAGCGTCCTCTGATGTGGACTCGGTCGCTTCTTCTTGGTCTCTGCTTTTCCTCTCATCTTTGCAGCTGAAAAGTTAACTTGAACGGACTTCTGAGACACTTCAGCTGGCAGTTAATCACGTAGCTGGGATTCGGCTTATCAGCAAACAGTTGCAAACACCAGTCTCTGCATAGCGGCAAGGAATTCCTGAAATACCTCTGCGGCTTCTATTACTCTCCCCAGTCTGACTTTAAGGCAAATGAAAGAGTCTTTAGAAACAACATTTACATCTCTTTTCAGGTTTTTTTTACCCATAATCTCCTAGATGGGCTGCTTCAAAGGCCACATATATTACAGGGATCAAGAATCGCTCCTTTTGGCCAGCAAAAATAGAGCCTTCAACATCTCATAGAGACTTCTTTGGGGGGCCTTCCACCACTGCTTCTCTGAGTGTAGACCCCATCCCCCCCCCGGCTGCCTACCTTGGATAAGGGGTAGGATCAGAGTATCTCTGGATGCATGCACGTCTTAAACCGATCCCTGGGGCAGGGATCGATACGGCCGGTTCTCCCGCTCCCTTCTCTCTCGTCAGCATACTTCCACATCCTCACAAGGAGAATTTACAGCTGCGGAGGAAGGACAAGCCTCTCCGTTCTGTGCGCCCAAGGGGGTCAAATCCCACTGTTCGTTGTGCCAGATGTTGCAGGCCACGCTGCCTGCTATCACTGCTTGCTGCGGGCCGCGGTAAACAAGCCCATAGACCAATATGGTGTTGCGCCAGCCGCGAGGGTATTCAGATGATTCAATGTGAATTATGCAGAAGCCCATTTATTCATGTATCAGCCTGAATATATACACTCAGCCAGTAGAGCACATGCCTACATATTAGCATAATTAGCCAGGGACAACCCACCACATCTGCATACATACATGCCTTGTTATTCTAGTTAGCGAAGGTCCATTATCTACCCCTTCTGAGATAAGGTGGCCAGCTGCATGTGAGAACCAAGGTTTGTTATTACAAGGATCTGCCTGTTGTCACTTCACTCTGTTCCCACAGCTCTCCTGCACCTGCACCCCACAACTCTTTTGCATTCTGCATTCCCACAGACAGTCAACACCGTTAGGATGGAAACAAATTTTAAAAGCCCTGATGTGCCCTTGCTTTCCATTGTGCTCACCTAGTTGGCTAGTATTTTTTCTCAGACTCCCACCGTTCTTGATTCACCCTATAATTCCAGGGGAATCTTGATGTTTTCACTGCACTCCCTTGCTCTGATATGCATCTGTTGTCTACTGTGCTTAAAAGCTGATAATTTTTTAATATGATATAAAAGATATGCCCTATATTTTACTTCTATGCTTTCTATTAAGCTTAGTGCATTTGTCCAGTGCTGGCATGCTACAAATAGCCTTAAAACATTAGGATTATTTTCTGATCCCGGCAGTTCTGATAAAGGTTTTCCCAGGAACACCTCAAAATGCTGCTCTAACCCCCAATTTTCCATGCAGTCTTGACAAATTTGGCACTGCCAGTGCAGATCCTGCTCAAATCTATTTACACTTCTCCACCCCTTGTAATTACAGTGCCTACATTGTAATAATATCCATGCCTGACAAGTGGACCCATGGGTGTTACAGCACTACTCTAATTGTTGTCTCCGGCTCTCAGAAAATTCCCTGCTCCTTATTGCATCGAGAAAGGCTCTTTCATCCGGCAAGTGCCGCGTGGTGTCACCATTATCTGGATACAAAAAGAGAAGTCAAGGCAACAAAGTCTGCCCGAATCGATATTGGACTCTTTCTACCTCCTCACTCACTTCATTTCTGCCTCTTGGTCTTTCTCGTCTATCCATGGGCGAATCCACTTTGCCAGCAGCCAACAAGGTGTCTCACAATCTGTGGAGACACAAGCATACCCCCTTGTCATGGAGGGTAGCAAAGCTGCAAAGCTCTTTTGTAGGGCCTTTGCTGTGCATGTTACAGTGTCTCACATTGTAAGCCAAAAGCCATCGAAGAAACCAAAACAATATTTCTAGCCCCTGAGAAGATTCCTCCCTAGTGCAGATAAAAGGTAAACAATGGCTCTGTTTTGGTTTGAGGGGACCTTGGTTCTCATGTGCGCTCAACACCTGCCAGGGGGCCGAACTCTGGGTGATCTTACAGGTTGTTTGTGGTAAGA
>NW_026974535.1:3665988-3745880 GCF_015220805.1 Pogoniulus pusillus | reverse complement strand
ATGGTGAAGCCTGGCAGATTGACTACATCACTTTACCTCGATCTCGTTCTGGCAAGCAGTATGTGCTAACGATGGTAGAAGCCAGCACTGGATGGTTGGAAACCTATCCAGTTCCACATGCTACTGCACGTAACACCATTGTTGGTTTGGAGAGACAGATCTTGTGGAGACATGGAACTCCAGAGAGAATCGAGTCAGACAATGGTACTCACTTCAAGAACAATCTTGTGAAAAACTGGGCCAAAGAGCATGGTATTGAATGGATCTATCACATACCCTACTATGCACCAGCTTCAGGGAAGATTGAGCGCTACAACGGTTTGCTGAAAACCACCCTAAAAGCTATGGGGGGTGGAACTCTGAAAAACTGGGACAAGCATTTAGCAGAAGCTACTTGGTTGGTAAATAGTAGAGGTTCAGTAAATAGAGCAGGACCTGCACAATCAGATTTGGTCCAAACAGTAGATGGTGATAAAGTTCCTGTTGTACGTGAGAAGAATTTGTTAGGGAAAACTGTTTGGGTATTTTCTCCTTCGGGCGAAGGGAAACCTGTCCGAGGGGTGGTTTCTGCTGAAGGTCCTGGTCATACATACTGGGTAATGCAGGAGAATGGTGAAATCCAGTGTATTCCACAGAGAAATCTAACTTTAGCTGAGAGAGTTTAAATTCAAGTTGTTAGGAGTTTTCTGTTCTAGGTAACATCGGCGCCCAACACTGAGAGAATCTACGATAGAATCTACAGTACGTGAGCACGAACCCAATATCACCTGGGAGTCCCTGTTCTGAGCTTTTGAATCACCTACATCTGATTGAAGTGTGAACTAAACTTGTATATATATTGTTTTGGTGTAAATATTGGTTTAGATTAGATTGGATAATTCTCAGCGATACTCTGAGCGAAGTAGACAAGGGGTGGATTGTGCTAGTTTGAAGCAAGCTGGAATGTTTTGGTAGAAGAACTAGATAACGGGCAGTGAAATGAAAAACAATTGATGTCAACTTCTCTCACAGTCTCGCTGAGAACTCTGGGAAGAAGAAAGACTTTTTCTCCATTTTGTTTCTCTCTTTTGCTTTTGCCTTAGACCTGGTCACATCTCATTAACCCTGCTCCTACTAACCTTGCTCCCTAACCTCTTGGCTGCACCTCTTTTCTTCCTGAGAACTGGGGTAAGGTTGAGAGGGCCGGGGGGAGGTGTTGGGGTGGTTTGAGAGCCCCTCCTGGGGACTCAGGTTTCTGGGAGGGGAGTTGTGCTTCTGTATTGTTTATCCTTTGTATATTTCTGTATATAATTGTATATAACTGTATATATTGTAAATAGCTGCTTGTAAATTCTGCTAGCTGTAAATAAATTGCTTCATCTATATTCCCAGAGGCCGTCTGAGTTAGCTGGGGCAAATACAAAGTGTGGGAGGGGCGGGGTAACCCCCAAACCATCACAGCACCAAAGCTCCATAATGTTCCGTCAGGAAGATGCCATCTTCTACCTGCTAGAACATCAAATCCAAGGATATTATGTTTACACGAGCCCAATGCTAACTCTACCAGGGTACCTCTTTTCTCCCCAGGTAGCCACAGCTGTGCTTTGGCGAAATAGCATGTTTCAGGTTGTCCTGTAACACCTGTTATGTTTACCTTTCTCCGGGATGGCAATATTCTCAGATGCTTTGCTAGTTGTGCATTTAGCACTGTAATTTGTGCACCTGTATCTATTAGGTATTTGACAGCAGCTCTAGTTGGTCCAGTAGGAATCATGATATAGGGTTCAGGTTTTTCAGACCATCGACATTCAGAAACAGAGCGATGAGTGTGGCCTGAATCATTCACCGCCACACCTAGTTTTTTGATTTGTCCTTATCCCCTCCCCGATCAGGAGAACCTGACTTGGTAGGAGACGTGTTTGCAGAGCCTTTCTTACGGTTCTGCTTCACCTTTCCGTCGCTATTTCCTTTCAGTATCTGTTCTAACAGTTTTTTCATCTCAAACATGGTTTTACTTACAGTACTGAGCTCATTCTTCGCAGGATCACGCTCTGCCTGTTTCCTCTGAAACACATCACGAGGTTTCACTGCATATTTCTGCTCCTGCAGTGGGATTACACCCCTACCTTGAGAATTCGGTACCCAGATTACTCCAGATTCAGAGCGACGATTAAGCTCAGGGCTCCCCCTGGGACTTGATCGTGGGCTCGATCTTGGACTCTCATTAGGGTTACCAAATGTCCAGGCATGTCGTACCATGTGGTGTTTTCCTCGTGATGCAGAGCTGCTCCTGCCTCCAGACTGCTTTTCCTTCTGAAAGACAGATTCTGGCACAGATAAAGGATCATGATAACCCATTTGTCTTCCTAGAGTGGCTAGTTCTGTAAGCACTTCCCTCCACGTAGGATGATGTACTACACTTTGTGAACTTTGTCCTTGCCCTTCATTCTGTTGTATTGCATCCTCGATTTGTCTTCTTATCCTAATACCTTCAGCTTTTATGAAGCCAGGCATACCCCTTATCAGGGGTCCAAGCCTCTGTGGCTCTACTGGAGCATCCATGGCATGTGCATATAACCCCTTATGATTCACAGCTTGGATACAAGCAACCACAGTAAATGCTTCATTTAACTCGACAGGGGATCTGATCCAAAACTCTGTAGGATCACCCCTGTCCAAAGCCTCATAAGCACTAGCCCAGTGAAAGATCCTAGCACTCAATGCAAGGTTTCCCTCAGGACCATCCCCAAGAAATACCTCAGGTCCCCAGTTAGTTCTCCCCACCTCTTCACGAGATAAGATAATCCTTTCCGCCCCTCTTTGCACCACGCGATACACATACTCAATTATAGATTCATTTGGCATGCGGGAATAAGTTTCCCTAAGATCATCTATCTGCGTTTCTGTGTACGATTTGATTTTCGTGGTTGTTGTTTTGCCTCCTTTCGGTCCTTGCGAAGTTTCAGATGCAAAGAGAGGATTCACGGAGTAGGTCTTCATTTTGTGGTGCACCTCCTCCACTTCCGTGTCACTATCAATAGACGTAACTGCAGGCTGCGACGCGGCGTGGTGGTGCACAGGTGTGCCGCTCAGCGCTGACTGCTCGGGGCGTGGCGGTTGAGAAGATGGCGGTTGTTGTGAAGATGGCTGGGAAGATGGCGGCTGCGGCGGCGCTGCCGATGGTTGAGTTTGAGACGGCATCGGGACCGGCTGGAAAACTGGAACGAACTGAGATTGAGGAGACGGTTGTGCCGGGAAAAGCGGCACTGTAGTTGCTGCCTGCGGCATTGCAAGCAGCTGCTGCGGGACTTGTGGCTGCGACGATTGCGGCTGTGTCTGGGCTATCGGCTCCGTTACTATTAGTAATGGCGCTGCCGGTGGCTGGGGTGCCGACATCGGCGGAATCACCGGGACTTGAGCCGGCTGCGGCTGAGGCAAAGCGGCGGCTGGCTGGAGCAGCAACAAGGTAGGCTGTCTGGGCACCTCCCGCGGGCACGTTGCCAACCCATACTGTAAAGTCGTCTCTGCCTTGACATGCGGCTGAGGCAGTAATGGGGCTTGTGATGGCAATAGGGGTGGTTGTGCCGCTGGTTGGGGATTCAGTGGCAAAGGAAGATGCTTGCCGGCGACATTTTAAAGAAGTCGGGCTCGTGGGAAGGTGTACCGACACGAGAGACTTTAGGCGGAGAACGCAAGAGTTGCGACTCTTGGGTCTGAGAGGGGGTAGTTACCGGCTCTTTCCGGCGAACCACGGGCTGCTGTGACTTCTCAGGACATATCGGAGTAAAAGTTGGCAAGCCTAGATAACCAGTTGACTCCCGAGTTCGGGTAGAGAGCTGAGGACTTTCTGTCCGAGACCCGATACGCGATCGCGGCTGCGGTGTGTCCGCGCGGGAACTAACGATCGATTGCATTCGCGGAGTATTTGCCCGCGACATTCGGCTAAGCACTCTGTCTAACTTTTCCTCCACAATTTTTATCCTGTCTTCAGCCACAGCAGGCTCTGCGCGAAAACCCAAATTTTGCCTGACCGCGTCTTTCAACATCGCCTCTCTCTCTCTCTGCAACAACTTAATTTCTTGCTGCGCCTCCTTCAAATGCAATTCTTTCCGGGCATTCTCCGCATTCAGCTTTTTGACCTCTGACTTCCAAACATCAACCTCATGTTTACAAGCCTCTATATCAACTTGAGACCTGAACACGCCAACACCCAGATCAAAAAAACTTTCTTTGTCAACTCCCTCGACATCTCCAAAAGCTTCGTATAGAGACACGATTATATTAGCTGACCTAACATTTATTTGCTCTATAGGCTCATTCACCGTTGCCGTCATAGCTTTCCTTAAATTTGCTGATTCAAACGCCGAAGCAAATCTAGCATACAGAGCGTCTGCGATATCTGGCGATCTGGCATCTCCTGCTGCGGGAGAACTCCTTCCGAACTGGGCCATTTTTAAACTCGGCTGTTACTTCAGTTTCTCAATCCCACTTCTGACACCAATTCTGTCGTGGAATGCAGTTTCGCGGCAGAATTTATGGGGGAAATACGCGAGGCGTTGACTATTTTATCAGTGATTTATTGCAAAGAATGCGAATTCCCTCTTCCCGAAACTACACCACCACTGTGAATTCTTTTTGATTGAGGTCAAAGTAACATTTTCGAAAATGGCAAATTAAAGAGTCTATGATGTTTAAAGAGTCTAGTTCTTTAGAGTCTCTGGTTTGAGTTAATAATTCGTCAGTCAGCTACTCACAGTCTGTGGCTTGGCAGGGAGTCCCTTTCTCCCGATGAGGGTCCAGGCATGCAGGCTTTAGCCTCTGCGACTCGGGGTCCGCCCGAGGCGAGGCTAGATCGGCGAGCAGTTTGTTGTTGTTAAGTCCGGGGAAGGACAGGAGCGAGGGTGAGATCCAGGGCAAAAGAACAAAAGGCAAAAAGGCAAAAGCCTCGATCCTGGCCTGTCCACCATTTTTATAATGTTCCAAAACAGGACTAGCCCACAATTCGGACCACTTTTACGTTGTTCACATGCATTGGTAAAAGACAGTAAGCAATTTATATAATTGGATAATATTACTCAAACAATATAAAGACCACTCCTCAGGCCAGCCCACCTGCAGGTGCTGGGCAGGCCTAAGAAAGTCGTTTCTACTTAACCAAAACAATACCCTGTTGTCTGGAAAGCAAGGCCAAGTGAAAAGGAAACATGGCCAGTGTTTACCTTTCACTTACCCTAGGGAGAAATCTTCCCATGGGACTGAAAGATTGTTTTGGTTTTTCGATGCTTCTGGCTTGAATGTGAGGCACTAAAAACTACACAATATAGCAAAAGCTTAGGGAGCCTTTGCTACTCTCCATGACATCCTCATGCTACTCTCCATCTTCACATCCTCAGCTGCCCTTACACAACAGATATAGGGCACTAGAGGTTGAGGATGAGGTGGTTTTGGAGCAGGCAGAAGCATCACCGTCTGGGAGGGCAACTGAAACAAATCAGTTGCCCCCTCGCATCAGAACAAGTACCCAGAAGAAAAAGAGGAGGATAATTGTTATTGGTGATTCCCTTCTGAAGGGAACAGAGGGCCCCATATGCCTGCCAGATCCCTTCCACAGGGAGGTCTGCTGCCTCCCTGGGGCCTGGGTCAGGGATGTTACCAGGAGGCTGCCTACTGTAGTGATGTCCTCTGATTACTATCCCTTATTAGTTATACAGGCAGGGAATGATGAGGTTGATAACAGAGGGCTAAAAGCTATCAAAAGGGATTTTTAAGACACTGGGCAAAGCAGTTGAGGAAGCAGGGGCACAGGTAGTCTTTTCATCTTTACCCTTAGTCACAGGTTGGAATACAGAGAGGAATAGAAAAGCATATTTGATTAACAAGTGGCTCAGAGGTTGGTGCCTCCAACATAACTTTGGATTCTTTGATATTGGGGAACTTCATCTTGCCGCAGGTCTGCAAGCAACAGATGGGATACAACTGACACAGAAGGGGAGAAGGACCCTGGCACATAAGCTGGCTGGGCTTGTTGAGAGGGCTTTTAACTAGAGTGGAAGGGGGAGGGGGTTAAACATGACAGCACTAGAGATAAACCAAAGGAACATGAGGACGGTAGGCCAGAGCTAGGGGTAAAAGCAGCCCAGCTGAAGTGCATGTACACTAATGCACGCAGTGTGGGTAACAAACAAGAGGAGCTGGAAGCTCTGGTGCTGAAGGAAAACTATGATATTGTTGCCATCACTGAAACGAAGTGGGATGGCTCACATGATTGGAGTGCTGTAATCAATGGCTACAGACTCATCAGGAGAGACAGGCAAGGGAGAAGAGGTGGGGGAGTGGCTCTGATATTAGGGATTCTCTGGATGTCATGGGGGTAGAAATCAAGGATGATCAAGTTGAGTCATTATAGGTGAGAATTAAAAGGAAGGCCAACAAGACTGATATCCTGGTTGGAGTCTGTTATAGACCATCCAATCAGGAGGAAGAGGTTGATTTATTACTCTTTAAACAACTGGAGGCTGCCTCAAGATCACCTGCCCTTGTTCTGGTGGGCAACTTTAACCTACCAGACAACTGCTGGGACTTAAACACTGCAGAGAAGAAGCAGTCTAGAAGGTTTCTAGAATTTGTGGAAGACAACTTCTTATCCCAGCTGTTACGTGAACCTACCAGGGGGGCATCCCTGCTTGACCTGCTGCTCCCAAATAGAGAGGGGCTGGTAGGGTGTTGGGAAACACGTTCGGTGCAGCGCTATGGGAAGATGACTCTTTGTTCACCAATATGGTTAGATGGTCAAATCCACTATATTTCCGTAATACAGTGACTTATATGCGTTCTAGCAAGAGGCGTGCTCAGCTTAAGATTGGTTACAGGTGATAATTGAAAGGTTACATGTAATGTGCACATAGGTTAACTTATCACAACATTCTAAGGGTCAGCCTCCCAGACCACCCACTCCAGCCCCTTGGTTATCTACTCTCTGCCCACTGCAGCTGTGTGTGGGGTGCTCAGTTGTTTACGTCTCGATTTCCTAGCCTCGCTGGGAACCAAGGACGTTCTCAGTGCAAGTTACCCATGTTTATGACTTTATGTCCTCGACTGGTGAGAAATTCTTCCACAATTCCCTCTTTTTCTTTTTGAGCAACCCACACCTGGCTAACTACCTTAGTTAAGCTCTTCTTAACGCAAGCAAAGACAATACAAGTGCATAGCAAACCTATTCTGAAAATAACAAATAACGGTAAGCCTTCTCCTAATAAGCTGCTTAACCACCCCGGGATTGTCCCAAACAGGTTCTGCAACCAGTCATCCAAAGTCGATGTTTCCTTTTCGATCTTGTCAATATGACCTTTCAACCAGGTTATACTCTTGTGAATGGACTCACCATGATCTGATAAATTCAAACAACACATCCCTTCGAAGTCCTCGCAGCCATGTCCTTGGGCTAGCAAAAGAAAATCAATGGCTGCTCGATTTTGCAACAGGGCATGACGAAGGCTATTTTGATCAACCAATAGTTGTCCTAAAACCTTTGTGGTGACATTGGCTTATTTTGCTGACCAACACGCGACTCTCTAGCTGTACTAATGCTTTTCCAGCTGCTCCTCCTGGTAGAAATACAGCTAAGGCAACACGAGCAGCTGTAGATAATAGTTGAACGTTGTCATTGCAATTAGGACTCAATTTTAAAGATCGCTTAGGCCGGCATCGGGCTAGGTTCCTAAGTTGACTAAGATGAGGGGCAAACATCGTCAGTTTACCCAGATAACATGGACCTCCATAAACGTTCTTTGGTATGCCTTGCCAGGCTCTATCACCACAAATAAGGAACACACCAGTGGGAAGTGCCTTGGCGGTTCTGTTGTTCCACAACAGATGACCTCGGCCCCTTCTTGATGCTTTAACACCACAACGCCAATTGTTTGCTCCAAAAGCACCTAAGGGTCTAACATGGGCCTTGTCACTGTCGTTTGAACCGCAGTGTCCACCCTCATTGCTAAGGGAGTTATCATAGGCTGTTTAACACAGGGGTGAATGGTGCAGCTACAAATCAACAGTGCTACAATCAAAAGGAATAAACCTGTTAGAGCTTTCATCAGTAGCATTAGTCTGGCAAGCTAACAACCCAAGCTTAGCTAACAATCCCAAAAGCTATTTCTGCAAGCGACAGTAAGTCATTCGTTCAAAAACCCAAAAGTCCAGATGAACATCACAGTCACAGGAGAGTGCAGGTGTGCCACGTCTTCGCTGGCTCTGTGTGGCAGTCGATGCTGCGGACTCACAAATCATTCAGCTGTCAAGTATTCTTCTCAGACTCCCATAGTTCTGGGTTCACTTGATGTTCTCATTACACTCCTTAGCTATGAGCTGTGTCTGACTATTGTGCTTAAGAACTACTAACCTCTAAATATAATACAAGATATGCCCTAGATGTTACTATCAGTCTATTCTACTTAGGCCTTTTCCCACAGTTCTTCATCTGCTTTTAGAATTTAGGGCAGTGTTTTTTATCTCTTGCAGGGCCCTTGCAAGAGAGAAAAAGGTCACATTGCCATCTTATGCCAATTTGAGTGGGCCTTGGCCTTTACAAAGCTGTTAAACTGAACCTATTCCATTAAACCACAATCACTGAAAACTCATAAAAATACACAATTTCGTTAGCCATGGTCCAAACCTTAAAGATCCATACAAATACAGTCATCATGTCAGTGCTTCTTTCAAGTCCTTTCACAGTTCTGCCATCTGAGCAAGACTTCTGCTCACTTTAGGAAAAAACAGGTTGGTCTTCATCAAGGCCTGTGAAGATAAATGGTCAAACACAAGCAGATACAAGAACAAATGCAGACATATCCATTGCCTAGGCTAGCAGATCCACTGGCCTAGTCTGTATGATGTGATTAGAAAAATCTTGAGAAGGAAAAGATTTCTTCTGCTATCCTACTGTCCTCTAACCCATTTTCCCCTTTTCAATAATGCCTAGATATACCCAAGAAAAACATCCCATAACATCCTTATGTCCTAAGTTCCCAAAACTACAAACCCTTAGTCTTAACTTATCTTACTCTAAATATCTATCAGCTATAGGAACTTCAAGAAAAGGCAAAGAAAATTCAAGAAGATAACAATACCATGGTATTCTCAGAAAAAGGAAAAGTCAGAATTGTCACAAGGCTCATTTCATTGCAATTAGCAGCTGTTCCAGTAAACTTCTATACTAGTCCTGTCTTTATCTGTTATTGGGGGAAGGAGCTGACTGGCATTAGCCTACAAGCTCTATCATTCCCTGCTCCTAGTCCAGAGTCTGGTGACTTGCAATGTAGATTTCAGTGCCTACACCCTTCGCTGTGAGAGGCAATGCATCTGAGTTCTTAGTAATAAGTGTGCTAGTCTGTCCTGCTTGGTGCCTTCCATGTCTGTATAATTTTCCACCCATGGTCAGTGGCATTGGCATCTCTGCTATGTCCTAGCAATCTCCCTCTTTTTCTTTTTGCCACTGAGCAGGGGGGCAAAAGTCATTGCTGCGTAGTCCGTAGAAGGAATTAACCAGTAAGGCGACGGTAAATACCCCAGCCAGGAACTACTAGCTATCATTTTGAGTGCAAACTGTTATCATCAGGTGGCTAAAAAATACATCTGTGTGTGTCCATGCCCGTAACAGGGGCAAAAATGGTCCTATGTCGTCCTCGTCATTCTCGCTATCATTTCCATAAACTTTCTGACATCTGTCTTCAGTAGCATAGTATCACAGTAGCACAGTACCATCAGGGTTGGAAGAGAACTCATAGATCAGCAAGTCCAACCCTATACCACGGGGCTCAAGGTCAGACCAAGGCACCAAGTGCCACGTCCAATCCTGCCTTGAACAGCTCCAGGGCTCCAGGGACGGCGACTCTACCACCTCCCCGGGGAGCCCATTCCAGTATCCAATCAGTCTCTCAGTGAAGAGCTCTCTCCTCACATCTGGCATTGTCAAAACAATTCCGAGGCTTCGCTGCCTCCTAACAGGGAAAAAAAAAAAAAAATCCGTAAGAGGAGATAACTCCAGCAGAAAAAAAAATCAGTAAAAGAAACAATGGGCGGGGGGGGAACGGGGCCCCACGGGCCCTCCACAGGTGGCTAGAGGGGAGGAGGAGGAGGGGGAGGAGGCCAGCAGCTGCAGCGCTGCTCCTGTCCTTGGCCCTCCATCTCGCCCAACCCCCAGCTGTTTCAGGTCAGCCACCACTTGTTGTTCTCGTCCTTCTCTCCCCCTGTCACCTATCCTTAGTACATAATACGAAATCTACTCTGAAAACTTCCAAACTGCCGTCTGTCCTCTCAGACTCTTCAAGACAGAGAGAGGAAAAAAAAAGGCAGAGGTGAAGCTGTGAGCTATCGAACAGCTAATCCCCCTGTAGCAATACAAACGTAAATTGACTAAACTCTGAAACGACTCAAGGAAACCCACAAATTCTTCCCACCCCACCGATCCCCTCAGCATCTCCCTCAGTCCCCCAGCTGTTGAAGACTCGTGGGGGACCCCTCGGCTTTGGGATGCGGTCTGTTGGAGATGGGGCGGGCGTGCGGCGGTGAAGGGGGTGGATCTGAAGACTGTTCCGCCGAGCTGCGGGAAAGGGAGGGTCCCGAGCCGACCGGTGCGGTCGCGTCTGCCGTCGGTCCATTCTCCCTGTACCGTCCGTTCCTCTGTACCTTCAGTAGCGTCTCTTACCAGCCGAAAACTAAAAGCCCATGTCCTGTATTGCATGCAGTCATCCGTGGGGACGCACGGGCTACAGCGGCAGATTCGACACAGTACACACAGCGGCAGGCAGCCACCCTCCGCGCTGCAGGTCCGAAAACTTTTTCAAGCTGAGAAGCGTTTGTAACTGCCTGCCGGCGGGTTGCTACAGGCAGCCGCCATTATGGGTGTGTCAGTGAGTCACTACGGGCAGCAGCAACAACTCAGTCCCAAGCGCGTCTCTCCTAGCGCTCCGATTAGACCAATTAAAATGTCCTTAGCTTCCTATGCGCCCAGCCCACAGAGCTGAAACACTACGAGATGTCTCTCGGAGACTAAGACTCGTCAGCGGGGACAGAAAACAAAGTCATTCACATAGTGATAAACAATTGCACATGCCCAGTTCTTTTCGGGGGGCTTGCAATGCTTTGCAACGAACAATCAGCAGAGAGTTGGTGTGGTCTGCATGCCTCGCGGCAAAGTTGTGTACTCAGAGCAGCTCGCAGGCTCAGCTTCAGTCACAGATGGTACTATAAAGGCAAATAGCCGGCAACCTTGTTGCGAACCGCGTATCGCTCCCTGCCGCGGATACGTTCTAACATGTGTCTTGCCGATGCCCCTGCGGTCAACGTGGCTACAATCGGGTTACCGGGCGCAGCTCCAGCAGGGAAGGAGGGCGGAGGCGGGGCGCGCGGCGGGTGACATGGGTGCCCGGCGGGATCGTGCTGCACGCTCATTTTCAACTCCACCACAGAGCTGGCAACTTTCCCAGCCACGCCTTTAACGGAAGCAGCTCTGCCAAGACCAAAAAACCGAAGCACGGAGCTTTCTCTCTTCGGGACTCTCGGGGCGGGGACGGAGGAGAAACCTGGCGTTGCGCACGCGTCAGAGCTCTCTGCAACGGCCGGCAGGGCAAGAAGTAACAGGAAAACCACCGCCGCCGCGTTTCTTTCGGCTTTCATCTTTAGTAACACGCGGAGCACCTCCCGCCGGGCGAGACTTAGCTGGCGGGGCGACCCAGCATCTTTTCCGTTGCTACGAACCGCGTCCCACAGCGTGTCTCCAACCTCCCGCTGCACTTTCGATTTCAAAATCATGGGAGGCTTTTTACTCGCATGACCCTGCGCATACGCCCAGGCTAGCAGCTCTCAGAGCTCAATGTCCGGCGAACTTCTCTCATGAGATAAATACGCCAGCAGACGCAGTGCCCCAGCAAATCCACTGTGGGCCTTACCCGCCTTACACACACAGGCTGTTCACTCCGGAAATGAACGTCCAGACTACTGCCACCTCGGGGCAGCGCTACCCGGCCCAGCGGCACTGAATGACGCTTACTCTCTCCAATACGGAGAACGTCCCACAAGATGACCGGCCCCCTCTTCTTCGGGCCAACCCTCTGGCCTCATAACGCAGTCTCACCTGCAGCCGGCTTGTATCATAGTATCATAGTATCATCAGGGTTGGAAGAGACCTCACAGATCATCAAGTCCAACCCTTTTCCACACAGCTCAAGGCTAGACCATGGCACCAAGTGCCACGTCCAATCTTGCCTTGAACAGCCCCAGGGACGGCGACTCCACCACCTCCCCAGGCAGCCCATTCCAGTATCCAATGACTCTCTCAGTGAAGAACTTTCTCCTCACCTCGAGCCTAAATTTCCCCTGGCGCAGCCTGAGGCTGTGTCCTCTCGTTCTGGCGCTGGCCACCTGAGAGAAGAGAGCAACCTCCCCCTGGCCACAACCACCCTTCAGGTAGTTGTAGACAGCAATAAGGTCACCCCTGAGCCTCCTCTTCTCCAGGCTAAACAATCCCAGCTCCCTCAGCCTCTCCTCGTAGGGCTTGTGCTCGAGACCTCTCACCAGCCTCGTCGCCCTTCTCTGGACACGCTCAAGCATATGAGTGTCCCTCCTAAACTGGGGGGCCCAGAACTGAACACAGTACTCAAGGTGTGGTCTAACCAGTGCAGAGTACAGGGGCAGAATGACCGCCCTGCTCCTGCTGACCACACCATTCCTGATGCAGGCCAGGATGCCACTGGCTCTCTTGGCCACCTGGGCACACTGCTGGCTCATGTTCAGGCGGATATCAATCAGCACCCCCAGATCCCTCTCTGTTTGGCTGCTCTCCAGCCACTCCGACCCCAGCCTGTATCTCTGCATGGGGTTGTTATGGCCAAAGTGCAGCACCCTGCAACTGGAGCTATTGAACGCCATCCCATTGGACTCTGCCCATCTGTGCAGGTGGTCAAGGTCCTGCTGCAGAGCCCTTCTGCCCTCCAACTCAATCACATCTGCCCCCAGCTTAGTGTTATCTGCAAACTTGCTGATGACTGACTCCATGCCCTCATCCAGATCATCTATGAAGATGTTAAAGAGGATGGGGCCCAGCACTGATCCCTGAGGGACACCACTAGTGACAGCCGCCAGCTGGATGTGGCACCATTCACCACCACTCTCTGGGTCCGGCCCTCCAGCCAGTTCCTAACCCAGCACAGAGTGTTACCATCCAAGCCGCGGGCTGACAGCTTAGCCAGCAGTTTGCTGTGGGGGACAGTGTCAAAGGCCTTGCTGAAGTCCAGATAGACCACATCCACAGGCCTCCCCACATGCACCAAGTGGGTCACCTGATCATAGAAGGAGATCAGGTTGGAGAGGCAGAATCTGCCCTTCCTAAACCCATGCTGGCTGGACCTGAGCTCTTTGCCATCCCTCAGGTGCGGTCTTATCACCCCCAAGATAACCTGTTCCATCAGTTTCCCTGGCACTGAGGTCAGGCTGACAGGTCTGTAGTTCCCAGGTTCCTCCGTCCGACCCTTCTTGTGGATGGGGACCACGTTGGCCATTTTCCAGTCTCCTGGGACCTCTCCGGTGAGCCAGGACTGCTGGAAAATGATGGAGAGCGGCTTGGACAGCTCAGCTGCCAGCTCTCTCAGCACCCTGGGATGGATCCCATCTGGTCCCATGGACTTGTGGGTGTCCAGATGGCTCAGCAGGTCCTGAACTAATTCTTCATGAATTTCCGGGGGAACACACCTCTCCCCAACCCCATCCCCCAGTTCAAGAGGCCACTTGCCTCCTCCTCCCTCCTTGCTGTTGAAAACTGAGGTGAAGAAGGCATTCAGGACCTCAGCCTTTTCTTCATCATCAGTTATAGTGTTCCCCTCCTGGTCCAGTAAGGAGTGGAGGCTCTTCTTGCCCTTCCTTTTAACGTTGATAAATTTATAAAAGTGTTTTTTATTATCTTTCATGGAAGTGGCCAGCCTAAGTTCTAGCTGGGCCTTAGCCTCTCTAATTTTTCTCCTGCATAATCTGGCTACCTCCTTAAACACGTCAGGAGAAGCCTTCCCCTCCTTCCAAAGGCGATACACCCTCTTTTTCTCCCCCAATTCCTTGAGGAGCTGTTTACTCATCCAGGCTGGTCGCCTTCCCCGTCAGCTCATCTTTCGGCACATGGGAAATGCCAGCTCCTGTGCCTTCAAGAGCTCCTGTTTAAAGTAGATCCAACCATCCTGGACCCCTTTGTTCTCAAGGACTGCTGCCCAGGGGACTTTGGAAATAAGTTTCTTAAGCAAATTGAAGTTTGCCCTCCGAAAGTCCAAGGTGTAGGTTTTGTTGTAGTGCCTCCCTACCTCCCTGCATATTGAAAACTCCACTAACTCGTGATCACTACACCCCAGGCAGCCTCCCACTATCACATCTCCTACCAGCCCTTCTCTGTTGGAGAGCAGCAGGTCAAGCTTAACAGCTGGGTCATGAAGCTGTCCTCCATACACTCTATAAATCTCCTGGACTGCCTCCTCTCTGCTGAATTAAGTTCCCAGCAGATATCTGGCAGGTTAAAGTCACCCACAAGGACAAGATCTGAAGATCTTGAGACAGCCTCCAACTGTTTGTAAAATATCTCGTCTGTTTCCTCATCCTGGTTGGGTGGTCTATAACAGACTCCAACCAGGATGTCAGATTTATTAGTCCTCCCTCTGATTTTAAACCACAAGCTCTCAACCCCTTCGTCACTCACCTCAAGCTCAGTGGCATGGAGTGACTCCCAAATATACAGGGCCACCCCTCCTCCTCTTCTCCCTTGCCTATCTCTCCTGAAGAGGTTATATCCCCTCAGTATAGCAGCCCAGTCATGCCTGTGTGCTAGTTTGAAGCAAGCTAGAATGTTTTGGTAAAAGAACTTGATAACAGGCAGTGAAATGAAAAACAATTGATGTCAACTTCTCTCACAGTCACGCTGAGAACTCTGGGAAGAAGAAGTAAACTTTCTCCGTTTTGTCTCTCACTCTTGCTTTTGCCTTAGACCGAGACACATCTTTCTAACATCACTGCTTTCTAACCCTGCTCCCTAACCTCTTGGCTGCACCTCTCTTCTTCCTGAGAACTGGGGTAAGGTTGAGAGGGCCGGGGGAGGTGTTGGGGTGGTTTGAGAGCCCCTCCTGGGGACTCAGGTTTCTGGGAGGGGAGTTGTGCTTGTGTATTGTTTATCCTTTGTATATTTCTGTATATAATTGTATATAACTGTATATATTGTAAATAGCTGCTTGTAAATTCTGCTAGCTGTAAATAAATTGCTTCATCTATATTCCCAGGGTCCGTCTGACTTAGCTGGGGCAAATACAAAGTGTGGGGGGGCGGGTAAGAGCCCAAACCATCACATTTATTAATTGGCTTTCCCAACGTGGGGCTAGAGATATTTGAGTGATTGGAAATTAGCTCTGGGAATTAAGATTAAGCTAATCAAGCAGCTATTGTACTTAATGGGGATTGTTGTGTGGCCTGTTTTCTGGTTTTTTGTGTACAATTGGATCAAAGATCAAATTGGTTATTTCTTGCTTCATGTAGTTTTTAAGAAGGCTAAAGCTAAGCTTTCAAGCATGTTCTGGAGCTGGGGTGATTTTATTCTTGGTTATGCTGGTTTTAGTGTCACTGAGAATATTACTAGTGATATTACAAGAGCTTTTGTCAATAATGTGACGATCAGTCAAAATGCTGCTTTATCTACTGCTCTCATGAATATCATCCAGCCCCAAACTGAAATGCCAAATCCCTGCAAGGATTTCTACTCGAAACAGAGCATGGTGGGGTTGCTGGGCATTACACTGGCTCTTGTAGTTTTAAATTTCATATTAATTTTGGCATTATGTGTGAAAAATTCAAAACCAGCTTCTGTAAGAGCTAGGAAAAATTCTGTGTCTCAGAAGCAGTCTCTTTCACAGCAAAACAAGGGAACACAGTTACCGGCTTCCCCCTTGCCAGCCTCTGCCCCTCCTTCTCCAAGTGCTGGGAACATGGCCAATGTTCCCACCACTAACATAAACAATGATAAGGATAACAAAAACAATTCCACTAATGCTAATCCTACTACTAATGCTGGTAACGCTAGCCCAGTCAGTCCAAATCCTAATGACACCAGCTCAGCCAATTCAAACCCCCAGCCAGCAGACCAGAACCAAAATCCTCCTGTTAAAAACAAGGCAGATTTGAACTCACAAGCTCCAGGTCAGACCCCTAATGATTCAAATGCTCCAAGTCAGACTCCCAATAATTCAAACCCTCTAAGTCAGACACCCAGTGATTCAAATCCTCCAGCAGACACATCCAAGTCTGTTGCTGTTCAGGCTTTTCTGGCACCTGCTAAGGCAAAAGCTAAGACAAAGAGTGGTTCCAGGACGATGTAAGAGAGGGGACCTCTGGTGATCAGCAGCAAGGAGAGGAGGAGGAGGAGATAGTTAGTTTGTGAGACCTTGTAGATACGCTGAGACATCAATACTCAAGTGAGAGGAGTGCTGTGAGGTTAGCTGCCAAGAGAGAGGATGGTTCCAATGAGTTTAGGAGTGCTATGAGGAAGGTTCTGTTAGGCCCAGTACCACCAGATCAACAAGAGGTGGAAGAGGAGGTGGAATATGACATCCAAGGTTCCAAGGATCCACTCAGAGAGGTCAGGGAAGTTAGGAAGGAATACTCAAGGGAATCAGGTGAGCCAATCTTAAGCTGGCTAGTGAGATGCCGTGGCATTGGTGCTAATGCCCTGCAGGTAGGAGACAAGTTTGCCAAGCAGCTGGGACCACTCACCAAGGAGAGTGGAGTGGACAAATACCTGGCAAGTCCTCTTGGTAAGGTTAGCTTGTGGACACACCTCCTGTTGGCTGTGGCTATGAGATATCCTTCCCGAGATGATCTGCCATGGCCTGCCAAGAAGTGGAACACCATTGAGCAGGGAATTAAGCTTCTGAAGGAGTTTGCTGTGAAGGAAGTGCCCTATGGAGATCATGGCACACATGAGCCTGATGATATTCCTCTTGGAACAGGTCTCATGAAGAAGCTTATTAAGCTTGCTCCTTCATCCTATGCTAACATTTTGGCCAGCAAGTTCCTATCAAGGAGTGATAATGGAAGGTCTTTCACTGTTGGTGATTTCACTGACCAGCTCAGGCAGATAGAGGACAGCTTGTCACATTCTGGCCCAGTCTCTACCATACGAACCATGACGACAGAGATGAAAGGGATAAAGGATAGCATTGAGAATGGCATTAGGAATGGCATGAAAGAACTGAAGGAGGATCTTAGAAACATTACCAATCTGTTAAAGGATACCATTCCTGCATCATCTGAATGGGTGCATGTTTCTGCAGTCAGGAACAGATGTCCACCTCCTGCAAGGCAATTCCAGCCCAGGAGGAGATAAATTCCACCCAGACATCAGCAATCACGTGCGTCACTGTGGATACTTCTGCGTGATACATACGGGGAGAACATAAACAAATGGGATGGTAAACCTACTTCAGCTCTTTCAAAGAGAGTCAGGGATCTGCAGAATGGCAGAAACAGAGGCAATAATGCCAGAAAAGTAGCTGTCACTTCTTCAGCTCCCGAGAGTAACCGCAATTCTTCCAACAGTTGCAATTCCTCTCACAACAACACCAATCACTGTGTACACCCTACATGCCATGTTCAGCATTAGGGGTGCCCTACCTCCAGCCAGGAGGAGGAAAAGGATAGTGGAGAGAACCGAATCTATTGGAATGTATTCATTAGGTGGCCTGGCAGTTCAAGAGTTCGGAAATACAGGGCTTTAGTTGACACAGGTGCTCAGTGTACTTTATTGCCATCCAATTGCAAAGGGACAGAGTCCATTTCTATTTTTGGAATCACTGGTGGATCTCAAGAGTTAACTAAGATACAGGCTGAGATCAGTTTAACTGGTAAAGAGTGGAAGACACATACTATTGTAACTGGTCCTGATGCGCCTTGCATTTTGGGAATTGACTTTTTGAGACAAGGTTGTTTCAAAGATCCTAAGGGTCACAAATGGGCTTTTGGAATAGCATCTGTAGAGATTGAGGATGATAAATTGAAATTGTCCATTAGACCTGAAATTTCTGATGAATATGCAGTTGTGGGACATCATGACATAGAGGATCTGGAAGTTCCAATTGCTACTCAAACTGTTCATCATAGGCAGTACAGAACTAACCGTGACTCTTTGTTACCCATTCATCAGCTGATTCGTCAACCGGTGAGTCAGGCTGTCATCGAGAAAGCTCATTCACCTTTCAACAGTCCCATCTGGCCTGTGCGTAAACCTACGGGCGACTGGAGACTGATAGTTGACTTTCGTGCCCTCAACGAGGTGACGCCACCCATGAGCGCAGCTGTACCGGACATGCTGGAACTCCAGTACGAGCTGGAATCGAAGGAAGCTAAGTGGTATGCAACCATAGACATTGCTAATGCTTTCTTCTCTATTCCCATAGCAAAGGAGTGCAGGCCTCAGTTTGCATTCACCTGGAGAGGAATCCAGTACCAGTTCAATCGTTTGCCTCAGGGGTGGAAACACAGCTTAACCATCTGTCACTCAGTCATCCACAATGCACTGGAGAAAGGCAAAGCTCCAGAGCACATCCAGTACATCAACGACATCATTGTGTGGGGCCAAACTGCTGAGGAAGTCTTCGAGAAAGGTAACAAAATCATTGACATTCTGTTGTAAGCAGGTTTTGCCATTAAGAGAGACAAGGTCAAAGGACCTGCCAAAGAAATTCAGTTTCTGGGAGTGCGGTGGCAGGATGGTCGCCGTTACATTCCTCAGGATGTGATCAACAAAGTCTCTACCATGGCAGTTCCCACCAGTAAGAAGGACACACTTTCTTTTCTTGGTGTGGTGGGATTTTGGAGACTACACATTCCTGGTTTCAGTCAGATTGTCAAACCTCTACATGATGTGACTCGTAAGAGAAACAATTTCGGGTGGGGAATTGAACAACAAGCAGCCTTTGATCAAATCAAGCGAGAAATAGTCCATGCAGTGTGCTTGGGACCTGTGAGATCTGTTCCGGACATTAAAAACATTCTGTACACGGCTGCCAGTGAAAATGGTCCAACTTGGAGTCTTTGGCAGAGAGCTCCAAATGAGACACGTGGTCGTCCACTTGGTTTCTGGGGATGTTGTTACAGAGGTTCAGAGACAAATTACACTGCAACAGAGAAAGAGATTCTAGCAGCCTATGAGGGAGTGAAAGCAGCTTCTCAAGTGATTGGAACTGAGTCACAGTTACTTTTAGCTCCTAGACTGCCAGTTCTTCACTGGATGTTCAAGGGCAAAGGTTCATCACCACATCATGCCACAGATGCAACCTGGTCTAAATGGATGGCTTTGATAACCCAAAGAGCACGAATGGGTAATCTTGACCGACCTGGTCTGGTGGAGGTGATCACCAACTGGCCGGAAGGCACAGACTGTTCCAAACCTCCAGAGGAGAAAATAACTCGTGCCGAGGAAGCTCCTCCCTATGGTGATCTCTCTGATCAGGAAAAGAACTATGCTTTGTTCACAGATGGTTCCTGTCGTCTTGTTGGGAACAAGCGAATATGGAAGTCAGCAGTTTGGAGTCCAACCAGGAGTGTTACCGAAACGAAAGATGGAGAAGGAGAATCCAGTCAATTTGCTGAGGTAGAAGCTGTTCACCTTGCTCTTGATGTGGCTGAATGTGAGAATTGGCCTAGCCTTTACCTCTACACTGACTCATGGATGGTAGCCTATGCTCTATGGGCTTGGCTGAAGGACTGGAAGAAGAATGGTTGGCAGAGGAAAGGAAAGCCTATTTGGTGTGCTGATCTATGGCAGGACATTGATGCACGGCTGAAGAGAACTCCAGTGAAGGTGCGGCACGTAGATGCACACATGCCTAAGAGCAGAGCTACTGAGGAGCATCAGCATAACCAGAAGGCCGACCAAGCTGCTAAGATTGCTCAACTTGATACCAACTCTGAACTTGACATTGACCTTGATTGGAAACACCCAGGTGAGCTGTTCTTAGCTCGGTGGGCCCATGATTCGTCTGGACATCAAGGCAGAGATGGAACATACCGATGGGCTCGTGACAGGTCAATTGACTTGTCCACGGACGCTATCACCCAAGTCATCTATGACTGCGACATTTGTGCTGCTATTAAGCAGGCTAAGCGAATCAAGCCCTTATGGTATGGTGAGAGATGGTCAAAGTACAAGTATGGTGAAGCCTGGCAGATTTTCTACATCACTTTGCCTCGATCTCGTTCTGGCAAGCAGTATGTGCTGACGATGGTAGAAGCCAGCACTGGATGGTTGGAAGCCTATCCAGTTCCACATACTACTGCACGTAACACCATTCTTGGCTTGGAGAGACAAATCATGTGGAGACAATGAACTCCAGAGAGAATTGAGTCAGACAATGGTACTCATTTCAAGAACAATCTTGTGAAAAATTGGGCCAAAGAGCATGGTATTGAATGGATCTATTCCATACCCTACTATGCACCAGCTTCAGGGAAGATTGAGCGCTACAATGGTTTGCTGAAAACCACCCTAAAAGCCATGGGGGGTGGAACTCTGAAAAACTGGGACAAACATTTAGCACAAGCTACCTGGTTGGTAAATAGTAGAGGTTCAGTAAACAGAGCAGGACCTGCACAATCAGATTTGGTCCAAACAGTAGACGGTGATAAAGTTCCTATTGTACGTGAGAAGAATCTGTTAGGGAAAACTGTTTGGGTATTTTCTCCTTCGGGCGAAGGGAAACCTGTCCAAGGGGTGGTTTCTGCTGAAGGTCCTGGTCATACATATTGGGTAATGCAGGAGAATGGTGAAATCCAGTGTATTCCACAGAGAACTCTAACCTTAGCTGAGAGAGTTTAAATTCAAGCTGTTAGGAGTTTTCTGTTCTAGGTAACATCGGTGCCCAACACTGAGAGAATCTACGATAGAATCTACAGTACGTGAGCACGAACCCAACATCACCTGGGAGTCCCTGTTCTGAGCTTTTGAATCACCTACATCTGATCGAAGTGTGAACTGAACTTGTATATATTGTCTTAGTGTAAATATTGGTTTAGATTAGATTGGATAATTCTCAGCGATACTCTGAGCGAAGTAGACAAGGGGTGGATTGTGCTAGTTTGAAGCAAGCTAGAATGTTTTGGTAAAAGAACTTGATAACAGGCAGTGAAATGAAAAACAATTGATGTCAACTTCTCTCACAGTCACGCTGAGAGCTCTGGGAAGAAGAAGTAAACTTTCTCCGTTTTGTCTCTCACTCTTGCTTTTGCCTTAGACCGAGTGTCCTGGAGTCCTGTACCCCTAAATTCCTCTCCTGCCCGGACTTCGGGGGGAAAGGGGAAAAGCCGCCTGGTTTCCCCCCCCCTCGCCTGCCCTGCAGCCGTGAAGGGGGCGGGGACTGCCCCGGGAGTTCCCGCGCTGGAGCCAGGCTGAGATTGGCCGTGCGCTTTCGCGCCTAAGGTGTGGTAACTCTGCCCTTTGTCTAGCAAGGTTATAAATATTGGGGGTCTTCCCGCCTTTGGGGTTCCCGCTTTGGATTTTGCCTGTGCCTAGATGAGTTCGCTCACTCTCCTGTGCCTGGACTGCAGAGAGATAAAGGATTTGCTTTACTGTTAGGCACACCTTTGTCTGCCTAACGACCCTTAGCGACCCTTAACGACTCCTGCAGCCGCTGGAGGAGGAAGACAGACCGCACGAACCAGCCTGAGTGAGTTATTTGGCTTAGCTTAATTTAGTAAGAAACCGCTATTAATTAATAGCTGAGTCCTTTTCCAAAAACTGACTTCCAAATATATATAGTCAGATTATTAATGGTATCCTTGTAGAATTCTCATGCAACTCAACCTGTTTATCAAACGAAATTAATCTTTGTATATATAGTTGTGGGGGCGGATTTTGTGAAAATAAAAAATATCTATTTTTGATAAATTCTCGACTCGGCCACGTATTACTGCCCTCTGCAACACCGAGACACATCTTTCTAACATCACTGCTTTCTAACCCTGCTCCCTAACCTCTTGGCTGCACCTCTCTTCTTCCTGAGAACTGGAGTAAGGTTGAGAGGGGCCAGGGGAGGTGTTGGGGTGGTTTGAGAGCCCCTCCTGGGGACTCAGGTTTCTGGGAGGGGAGTTGTGCTTTTGTATTGTTTATCCTTTGTATATTTCTGTATATAATTGTATATAACTGTATATATTGTAAATAGCTGCTTGTAAATTCTGCTAGCTGTAAATAAATTGCTTCATCTATATTCCCAGGGTCCGTCTGAGTTAGCTGGGGCAAATACAAAGTGTGTGGGGGGGCGGGTAAGAGCCCAAACCATCACACCTGTCATCCCACCAAGTTTCTGAAATGGCAACTATATCATAGTCACCCTGGTGGACCAGGACTTCCAATTCCTCCTGCTTGTTACCCAAGCTGCGTGCATTGGTGTAGATGCACTTCAGCTGGGCTCTCGATTCCCCAATAGTCCCTAGTTTCCTTCCCAATTATTCCTCCTCAGAGAGAGTAATTGCCTCACCCACCCCCTTCAGACCTAGTTTAAAGCCCGCCTAATGAGCCCTGCCAACTCCAGTGCCAGGACTCTCCTGCCCCTCCTAGACAATTGCACCCCATCACAATCAAGCAGGTCCGGCGCAGTAAAAGTTCCCCCGTGGTCAAAGAACCCAAAATGCCGCCGCTCGCAACATCCCTTGAGCCATTTGTTGATATCGTAGGTTCTGCTGTTTCTCTCTGTGAACTCCCTTGCCACAGAGGGAACTGAGCAGAACACCACCTGTGCTCCCACCCCGTCTATCAATTTCCCCAGGGCCTTAAATTCCTTTTTAATTGCCCTGGTCCTCCTCTTTTCAATTTCGTCCCTGCCAGCCTGTATTACCAACAAGGGGTAATAATCAGAGGGCTGGATTAGGTTAGGGATTCTCCTGGTGATGTCCCTAACCCGGGCACCAGGAAGGGAGCAGACCTCCCTGTGAGACGGGTTGGGACGACAAATGGGTCCCTCTGTCCCCCTCAAGACGGAATCTCCAACAACTATAACCCTTCTCTTTTTCTTGTTTTTTTGTGGAGCTAGTCACCACAGTTGGTGGTGACTGCTCCACCCTAGGCATCTTCACATATGGATGCTCCTCAGCGCTTTCATCCTCTGTGCCCTCTGCATGCAGGGCCTCGTACTTGTTGTGCAGGGGCAGAGGAGGAGAGGGCCGGGGTGGATTTCCCTTACTACCCCTGACAGGGATCTGTACCCATCCCTCACTGTTTCCAGGGGCAGCTTCCTTAGCAGGGGCGATCTGCAGAGCCTGCACCCAGAGATCCAGCTCCCTTTCATTCTCCCTTATGGACCTGAGCCTGGACACTTCGTCCTTCAGCTCGGCCACTTCATCTTTCAATTCCACCACCAAGGTGAGAAGGAAGTTCACCTGCTCACACCTGGTGCAATTGTTCTCCCCTTCCCCTTCTGCAGCAAGTGAGAGGCTGCAGCACTCCCTGCATCCAGTAGCCTGGACTCCTGTGCTTTCCCAGGTCATGTCAGTCTGCTGCGTGCACACGCTTCTCCTGCCCTTTGTAGCACGAGTGACAGGCATAGTGCACAGTGATATTGACAGTCAGAAACAGGGGAAAAAAAAAAAAAAAGTGAAGCTCTGTTGGCACATATGAGGCACAAGTTCCAGGGCAATAGGCAGCATCATGGTATCTGGGGTTCTTCCTAAAATGGCAGCCAGACGCTCGGTTCTTTTTAGTATAAGTTGAGCAATGGCATCAGTTCTTGTAGTAATTGATGCTTTCTCCCTGTTTGCTAGGAACACCCAGTCTAGAACTGCCAATGGATCTTGGATCTCTGGCCTCAACTGGGCCAGAATGCCAGCAACTTCCTTGTCTTTGTTGTAAACATATAGTCCTACCGGTGCCTCTGTGGTTATTCTACAATCAAAACCATTTGCTATCTTTTTCAAGATGGTGCCTAAGGCCTGTCTGGCCTCTTTAGATAGATGCCTTTCTTCCTGTGGAGCTGTACTTCCATGCAGCACTTCAAAAAGTGGTTCCATGTCCGTGTTTGCGATCCCACACAAATTTCCAACCCATTGGATATCCCCTATCAATTTCTGAATGTCATTTACAGTTTTTACTTCAGTTCTGATCTGCAACCACCATCGACGTCAATGTCATTTCCAAATACTTCCATGGGGATGTTTGCTGGATCTTTTTGTGTGCCACTACAAGTCCCCATTTCTTTAGGATCTGCAACAGACAGATGTAGGGGTTTTGTTGTATAGAACCCTCAGAGCACAATAGTATATCGTCCATGTAGTGGTATATAATGATTCCTGGATTTTGTTGGTTAAATTCTTTGATAGCGAGGTCCACATACCATTGGCAAATGGTTGGTGAGTTCTTCATACACAGTCCAATGGCAGCGCTTCACCAGCGTGGCCCGATTAATGGATGGCACTGTAAACGCAAATTTCTTGTCATCATTGGGATGCAATGGGATTGTAAAAAAACAGTCTTTAAGATCTATCATGACCACATCCCATCCTTCTGGCAGCATGGTTGGAGTGGACAGTCCTGGTTGCAAGGCTCCCATATCCTGCATTACTGTGTTTATTGCTCTCAGGTCATGCAGTAGTCTCCACTTCCCAGACTTCTTCTGAATAGTGAACACCGGGGAGTTCCATGGACTAGTCAATGGCACCAAGTGACCCACTTTCAATTGTTCTTGAACCAGGGTCTCTAAGTGAGCAAGCTTCTCAGTGATTAACGGCCATTGCTCTACCCAACCCGGGGTCTCAGTCTTCCATGTGAGTTTTATGGTTGGGCAGGTGTCGCTCATCACAATGGCCGCTAGTGAAAAGGGGTCTGTAGCATGCAGCCCCATCAGTTCAGGATGTCACGTCCTAGGGTCCAGATAGTGGTATTCAGCATATAGGGTTTTACCTGTGCTACAAGGCCTTCTTGCTCATCCCTGATCATGACGAAGTCCCGGCTGATTTTTTGTTGGAGAGACTCTGTCGACCTGCATTACCACATTGGTCACATTGTCCAAAACCCACTCCATGGGCCATGCAGCTCAAGGAATGATGGTGACATCTGCACCTGAGTCCAGTAGCATCTTGTTTCTCAATCACCTTCCATCTTTTCCAGTAATAGTGATTTTATGCATTGGTTTCTTATCTGAGAGTTCTTGTGCAAAAGCAACTAATGGTTGCCCAGAGGAACTGAACCCTTGTGAGCCCTGCTTCTCTGTTCCTGGTCTCAGCACTGATGATTTAAAAGGAACCAGCTGGGCAATTCTGCTTCCTTGTTTGAGGGTTAACAGAGAGAACAAAACTTGAATCATTATGCCTATTGGTCCAGTGTAATCTGCATCGATAACTCCAGGTAATACCAGTATGCCTTGTCTTGTTGCAGAAGATCTTCCTAGCAGCAATGCACTTAGGCCATACCCTAATGGCCCTGTGGCTGTTGAAGGACAACATGGACTTGTCCATCTGTTATTGCGATGTCTGCTTTCATGGCCAGGTCGAGTCCAGAACTTCCTCTTGTGGCTGCCATGAGTTTGTCAAGGCAGCTGCCGCAGTCAGGTACTTGACTGTCTTCGCGCCCCTGACAAGGGTGCTGTTCGATGAGTTTCCCTGAAGTGGGGTCCTATCCCTCTTGAACCTCGAATGGCATTCTGAGGCTCTATGACCAAACTTATCACACCTCCAACAGGTCCTGAGAAAAGCCTCTTCTCCTCCACTCTTCTGATCTCTCTTAAGGGGACAGTTTTGCTTCAGGTGTCCACCTTGACCACATTGGAAACAGACCATTTGCTTGGAACCTTTGTCACCTTTCTCTCGCAGCCCTGCTGATTTTAATGCCACTGCCATAGCCCTTGCGTGTATTTTGGCCTTTTCTGTCTCCTCCTGTACCCATGGCATACTTGAACATGCCTCATTCATTTGAGACATGGTTGATCCCTTGGGAAGAGAAGTGAGGATTTGTTGACACCTTGGGTTGGCATTTTGGAAGGCCAAGTCCTTTCCCACTGCTGATTTTGCATCACTGTCCAAATTTGGTGCAGCATCAAGGGCCTCCCATAATCAATCGACGAATCTGGGGTATGGCTCGTCTTCTCCTTGCCTTATGTGGGCATAGGGATATGTGGGAATGCAGAATGCAGAAGAGTTGTGGAGTGCATGTGTAGGAGAGCTGTGGGAACGGAGTGAAGAGAAGTGACAACAGGCAGATCCTTGTAATAACAAACCTTGGTTCTCACATGCAACTGGCCACCTTATCTCAGAAGAGGTAGATAATGGCCCTTCACTAACTAGAATAACAAGGCATGTATGTATGCAGATGTGGTGGGTTGTCCCTGACTAATTATGCTAATATGTAGGCATGTGCTCTACTGGCTGAGTGTATATATTCAGGCTGATACATGAATAAATGGGCTTCTGCATAATTCACATTGAATCATCTGAATACCCTCGCGGCTGGCGCAACACCATATTGGTCTATGGGCTTCTTTACCACGGCCCGCAGCAAGCAGTGATAGCAGGCAGCGTGGCCTGCAACAAGGATAGTCAGGTTTTCCTATTTGTGGTGCTTCTTTGAAAGCTGCCAAGGCCAGTGCTTGAGCTTGTTGGATAATTCGAGGATGCATTGCAGCTTGTGTCACTCCATCCCTATATTGTCCAGTCTCCATTAACTGATCAAGGGTGGCAAATCACAAGGGGTCATCTGCAGCATTGTTTAGATTGTTCATCATGACCACCTCGCATTTCTCTTGCCACTTGTCTTTAAAAATCATGAAGGCTGATGGGGTTAGGATCAGCTCCATCAAGACCCTGATATCGATGGGCAGGAGAGTCTGGCTTTTGAAAAAAGATGTCAGCAATGATAAAATGTGCTTGTTCTCATGACCATAGTCCATCACTGATTTCTGGATGCTAGAAACAACTTTCCAGTTCAGGGGAGCCTGCATTCGCTGATCTCCTTGAATAATGACTGGAAGAACAGTGATACTTCTGGCAGCATCTGTCCTTCAATAACTGCATTTTGTATTATTCCTTTCCACCGCTGGCCTATATCAAAGTTTGGATCCCTTGGAGGACCATCCCCATCATCCCCAGGTTCTTGTTGAGGAAATATCGATGGCTCATCTTTCGAGACACTCTTATCATCTCTTCTCTTTGGCCAAAGGGAGAACCATGTTGTCATGGGGTCTGATGAGCCTTTTGATTGTTGTAAAGCTTTCCACTCATTCCATGATTTGCGATCTTCCTCCAGGATACCTGAACCAAATCTTGACTGTAGATAGTGATCAGCCTCTCCCAGACCCATTTCTCCTGATCCCAGGCACTGTCTCACCCAGGCTCTCTGTCTTCTCTCCTTCTCCCCAAAGTCCTCTGCTGTGGGAGCTTTGTCTTGGGAGTGAGACGGACCAATATCAGCAGGTCCGAATATCTGCTGTTCCACATTTTGCAGTCCCTCCCTTATGGCCTAGTGGGCCCTTTTGTATGCTTCCTTAACTGACTGCTTGGGGGAGTCCTTGTCCAGCCTTTCCATCTGAGTCAGTAACAACTGCATTTGCTTCTCTTGCTTTTGCAGTGCTTCTAGTAAGTCAGTGGAGACAGGGGTGGGGTGTGGTGATCCTGGCAGCAGCACACCAGCACCATCAACTTCCATTGGCTCAGCGGAACGCCCTGTCTTATGGTCCGATTTTCTGGCTTCTGAACTATTGGAATACGGGTACGGGGGTGCCAACGGGGACGGAGAAATCCACACCCCCAGCTCCAGATCACTATCACCCCCAAAAAACTCCCTCTCAGACTTTGATATCGGTATACTTTTGGTCCCTCTGATGATGTAATGCTTAGATTTTAAAGGCATCTTGGATGGCGGAATGCACCCTTGCTTCCCCTTTTTCATCCTCCAGCATTAGTTTTACAGTTCTCCAGTGCGGCTGTGGGAATCCAGCAGAGGTGGGAAGATTGGGGCACTGACGAGAGGAGTCGATATGAGCTAGCTGCAAGCAATACGCTTTATTGAGGCAATACAGCAGCTTATATGGTACTTGGAAGAGGCGTGCACAACTTAGTTTGAGATTGGTACAAGTGGAAAGTACAGATTGGCTCAAAGTTATGTGTAAGGTACAGATAGGTCATTCTGTATCAAAACAAGCTGTGGTGCCCACCCCTGCATCTGGCAGGCTCAGCCTCCTGCAGCTGCGCGTGGGGGGGGCCACCCAGCACCCGGTGTTCTGAAGCCAAGATGGATTCAAGGACACTTTGCAGCACAGGTTTGCTTATTGCTTACCAGCTCATGTCCTGTTAGCAAGAAAATTCTCCCACACTCCAGATCGGAGCAAGCTCCCTTGCCTCCTTGCTCCTGATGATTACAGCCTCCCATAAATCATCCTCTATCTTTATCCAGGCCTTGTCACAAAACAATTGTCTTAAATCCTTTAAATTTCCCTTCCTTTGACTCCACAACAACAATTTTATCAAGTCCCCCTCCTTCAGGGGTACCTCCCTTTTTTGAGCAAGCTGCATTAAAGTCTTTACAGCAGCTCTTTCCAGTGCTGAGGCGGTGACTCCCATATCTTGCCACTCTTCGTTTGTGGATCCACTCCTACATCTCTCGGGCAGCATGGTTTACCTCTTCACCAGCTGGTGGGACCCCCTGCCTTCTCCGGCTAATCCTTGTCTGACTCTTCCTGTATCGAGAATCACATCGGGGTCACCAGATGCTGGGGTTTCCTAGATCGTGCAAGGATCGGAACAACGCTGAGACACTAATGTGATGCATAAGTCAAACCTTTATTGCAACTAAAAGCAATGCTTATATATGTCCCCTCACACAGCTAACTTTGCAGCTTCTCTGCCAACTTTTTCAAGGTTATTTTCCCTGAAGCTGCACTCCTCATCTCTGTGTCCTAATGTTACCCCTCTTGCTCTCTTAATTCAAATCACTCAGCGCTGTCCAAACCCAAACATGAATCGGTTTCCTAAAATAATCTTCCTCTGGTCTTCATCACTATAATGTGATTTCAATACCTTAGCAATATCCCTAAAGCTAATTTTTCCTTCCTCCTCCTCTGTCTCTTTTGATTCCCCAGATGTACCTTGCTTAGGTGCACCTTCTCCTGCATCCTCTTCCTCCTGAGAATCACCATCTTTCAGAATAAGAGTTTTCTGGTTTACCTTTTCCTTTGATTGAGCTAGGAACACTGTAGTGTTCCTTCTAAGGGGACATTATTTGGCACTGTTCTGTCTGTTTTCTGCTTAGTCTTTCTAGGTGGAGGAATAGAAGCAGCTTTAGCAACAGTTGGGGCTGGATTAGAATTAATCTTAATGTGATCATTTTGGGGCCCAGGTTCCCTTAATAAAGCCATGGAGTTGAGTTGTCCAGGAGGTGAATCCCAGAAAATGTAATTTTGTTATTCAGTCCAATAACTCTGCTATCACTTTATAAGTGGGCAACAAAGCCAAATCTCTCTCTTTTCTTTCTCTCCCTTCCTTTGTCTCTATGGAGGGAGTCCTTATCTGGAAAACAATGGTGGAGTAAACCTGCCTGCAGCATTGAAGACCACAGTGAATCTCTTGCTGCACAATTAAAGCCTGTTTAGGCCTAATGGGAGACAACGGGGGAGGGAGAAAACCAGCACTGGGGTTTTGTGGTTTATTTTTCGGGGAGGGAGTTTTTAAGGGAGTTCTCATTGTGCTGGTTTGAGGATAACTGGAATATTTTACTGAGATAAATTAAATCCTTAGCTGTGAGAAGAAAGAAAAAAAACAACAGTAACCTATATCACTCATTCTTCTGCTGAGAAAGGCAACTAGTCAAAATACAGATAAGACACTCACTTCCCACACACTTCTTAGCTCTCATTTCTGCTCCTTCTCTCTGGCAGTCTGTGTGTGTGCTTGCCTCTGCCTTAACTCTAATTCGACCTGACCCGTTATTTACCCTAACCTTCTTGTAATTTTTTTTTGACATCTCACCTCAGATCTCTCCAGATTTATCACATGAGATAGATGGGGATTGATCTGGTTATTTATGAAGGAAGGGAAAGAGCAAGGAGGGGGGAGGAGATTTGGGTTGGGAGCCTCCTGGCAGTCTGATTGTTTTTTGTGTTTTTATATTACTCTTAAGATGTATCCAACTGTAAATATTTGTGTATTATGTGCATATATATGCTTTTAAATTGTGCTAAGCTGTAAACACAGCTTCATTCCTTAACTTCCAGCCAGCTGAATCTAGTCTGGGTGACTTCATTGTGTGTGGGGGCTGGTAACTCCCAAACCATCACATCTTATTTTGGAGCTTCAACGTGGGACCAATTCAACTTAGAATCACAGAATAGGATCATAGAATCAACCAGGTTGGAAGAGACCTCCAAGATCATCCAGTCCAACCTAGCACCCAGTCCTATCCACTCAACTAGACCATGGCACTAAGTGCCTCATCCAGTCTTTTCTTGAACACCTCCAGGGATGGTGCCTCCACCACCTCCCTGGGGAGCCCATTCCAATGGCAAATAACTCTGTCTTTGAGACAAATAGCAAATTAACCTCCACCTCCTAGGATTTTGTGTTATAATTGTATTGAGGAAAGATAGAACTTAGGGAGAAAAGCATGTCCTTTAAAATAGGCAATAGGTAGTAAGGTCTAAGGAAGCATTTTAAACTAGTTATAATGATGTATGAATTGCACTGCTAATGTATCACCATTAACACAAAAGATACGGTCTAGATCAAACAAAGTCACTGCACCTAAATTAAGGAGACGGAATTTTTTTGAAGCTGTATCCTCCTGCCAATGGACAGGATCAATGTAAAGAGATAGGCCTATTTAAGAAATGATAGTGAAAAACTGTCCTGAACTTATCCCAGTCTAGAAAACTACCTCTACATTGTCTGAAAAGTGAAGTGCAGAAAGTACAGGTGATTCAGTTGCAGATGAAGATTCTGGTATATAGAAAAACAGTCAAAGAGGAAAAGGAATGGCAGCAGAATGGTTGGCAGGTGAAATGACATCCTTTAGAACACACTGCAGTTTGTACTAGAGCAATTCATAAGTGGTGTTGTTGACCCTTGACCCAGAAGCAAAAGTTGGAAGATATTTCACGTTCTAGGAACTTGACTGATAGCTAATTAAGTCTAGAAGTTAAAACAAAGTTATTTTACATTATTTGGGCAGTGGCCTGGCCGGTTTTCCTCATTTGCCTCTGTTGCGGAGAGCAGGAATTAATACGTGGCCGAGTCGGGAATTTATGAAAAATAGTTATTTTTTATTTTCCCAAAAACCCGCCCCCACAACTATATATACAAAGATTAATTTAGTTTTATAAGCAGATTCAGTTGCATGAGAATTAACCTACAAGGATACCATCAATAATCTGACTATATTGGAAGTCAGAAGTTGGAAAAGGACTCAGCTATTAATTAATAGCGGTTTCTTACTAAATTAAGCTAAGCCAAATAACTCAGGCTGACTCCTGCGGTCTGTCTTCGTCTCCTTTTCCAGCGGCTGCAGGGGAATCGTTAAGGGTCGTTAGGCACACAAAGGTGTCAATAGGAAAGCAAATTCCTGAAGGTCTTGCTGCAGTCCGGGCACAGGGGAGTGTGTGAGCTCAGGCAGACACATACGTCCAGGCACAGGCAAACTCCAAAGCGAGAATCCCAAAGGCGGAAAGACCCCCAATATTTATAACCTTCGCTAGACAAAGGGCAGAGTTACCGCACCTTAGGCGCAAAAGCGCACAGCCAATCCCGGCCTGGCTCCAGCACGGGAACTCACGGAGCAGTCGTCCCCCCCTTCACAGGGCAGTCCTCCCCCCTTCACGGCTGCAGGGCAGGCGAGGGGGGAGGGAAACCAGGTGGCTTTTCCCCTTTCCCCCCGAAGTCCGGGCAGGAGAGGAATTTAGGGGTACAGGACTCCAGGACAGCCTCCACTGTTGGATTGTTGCCAGGCTTTATTCCCTTCTGTTTGATTTAATGTGGAGAAAGCTTAAAGGGATGTTCCTGGACTTCGGAGATAATTTTCTGATTTGGATCGGCTTTAACATTACTGAAACTGTTATCAACTCTGTATTTAATAAGTCAGGAAATAATACAACTGCTGTAACTTATTCAGCATCCCTGATGAGAGTAATTCTGCCCAAACCTGACCTTCCAGTCCCCTAAAGCAAGTTCTACACATGTAATACAGTGGTATATTTATCATGTATTAATATAGCACTAATAATTCTCATTTTAGGACTAATGGTAGCATTGCGTATGAAAAATTCAAATGGGCCTGCTTTAAGAAAATGAAAGAGGCAAATTTCCTTGCAAATAGAGTTAGAGATAAGGCCTGGAGAACTTGGCCAGACTCCTAGAACTGATAACGAGCAACTTTCTTAAAACAATTTCAGTTTGGGGGGAGAGCGAGAGGGGGCCACCACGTCCATTGCTACACCTCATCCTGCAGGTCCTGGGACAACTGCCAAAGTCTCGGTTGTTGACAATAATGTGGCAAGCAGCCAAAGACCAGATCCAGCTGTTCAAGTCTCTGCTGTCTCTTCACCTAGGTCAAATCCACAGGCTTCTAATTCTAAATCACATTCAACATCACAGGCAGCAGTTTAGATGCTCAGTGATTCAGACTGCCTAGAAGGTACATCTACTGCCTTTCTTGCTCCCACAAAGGTGCAAGCTAAGACTAAACATATCACAATGAGTGATTCAAGAGAGGATTTAGGAGAGGAGACCTCTGGTACACAAGAGGAAGAAGAGGAGAAATACAGCCTTAGTGATTTAGTCAATATACTTAGATCACAATACAGTGATGAGAAAAGCTATGTGAGATTGGCTGCCAAGAAGGAGGATGGCTCTGAGGAGTTTAAGAGTGCTCTTAGGAAAGTACTGTTTCTAGGCCCAGGACAACCAGAGGAAGAGGAGGAGGAGGATATCTACGATTTCAATGATCCTTGCAAAGAGATCAGGGATGTTAGAAAGGAATATGCAAGGCAATCAGGGGAGCAAATCTTAGGCTGACTGGTGAGATGCCGTACTATTTGTGCCAATGTCCTACAGGTAGGAGATAAGTCTGCCAAGCAGCTAGGGCAACTCACAAAGGAAAGTGGAATGGACAAATACCTAGCAAGTCCTCTTGGTGAGGTTAGCTTGTGGACATACCTTCTGTTGGCTGTGGCTATGAGATATCCTTCCCGAGATGATCTGCCATGGGCAACTAAGAAGTGGAACGCCATTGAGCAGGGAATTAAGCTTCTGAAGGAGTTTGCTGTGAAGGAAGTGCTCTATGGAGATCATGGCACACATGAGCCTGATGACATTCCTCTTGGAACAGATCTTGTGAAGAAGCTTATTAAGCTCGTTCCTTCATCCTATGCTAATATCTTGGCTTGCAGGATTCTATCAAGGAGTGATAATGGAAGGCCTCTCACTGCTGGTGAATTGACTGACTGACTGAGACAGAGAATCATAGAATCATAGAATCAGTTGGGGTTGGAAGGGACCACAAGGATCATCTAGTTCCACCCCCCCTGCCATGGGCAAGGACGCCCTACCCTACATCAGGCTGGCCAGAGCCCCATCCTGCCTAACCTTAAACACCTCCAGGGATGGGGCCTCAACAACCTCCCTGGGCAGCCCATTCCAGGGTCTCACCACTCTCACGGTGAAGAAATTCCTTCTCATGTCCAGTCTGAACCTACCTGTCTCCAGCTTCGCTTGTCAAATTCTGACTGTATCACAAGAGGACAGCTTGTTACATTCTACCCTAGTCTCTTCCATAAAAACTCTGATTACAGAGATAAAAGATACCACGAAAGAACTGAAGGAGGAACTTGTTGTGGAGGCAGAGAATTAACGTGGCCGAGTCAGGGATTTTTATACAAAAATAGAGTTATTTTATTTTCCCCAAACCCACCCCCAAAACAATATATACAAGGATTAATTTAGTTTAATTAACAGATTCAGTTGCTTGAGAATATCTACAGGGATGCCATCAATAATCTGACTATTTTGGAGGTCAGAAGTTGGAAAAGGCTTTAGCTATTAATTAATAGCTTTTTTCTTACTAATAAAGCTGAGCCAAAATAACTCATGATCAGGCTGACTTCATCGTGCAGTCTGTCCCTCTGTTCCCTTTCAGCAGCTGCAGGAGGGTCGTTAAGAGTTGTTAGGTTTTCACAATGGACCTTAATGGCTATAGCGCTCCTTTGAAGCTCTCTCTGTATCCAGGCCAGGCGAGAGGGGGGAGAAGAACTCTCAGGCAGGCACAAACATCCAGGCAGGAACGAACTCCAAGGCAGGAACCCCAAAGGTGGGAAGCCCCCAATATTTATACCCTCTCTAGACAAAGAGCAAAGTTACCACTTCCTTAGGCGCAAAAGGGCACAGCCAATCCCAGCCCGATTCCAGCGTGGGCACTGCACAGGGCACCCCTCGTGCAGGAAGGAAAAGCCTTTGCTCACTGTGGTGGTTTGGATGTACCCCGCCCCCCCCCCCCCCACTTTTAGAAATACCCAGCTAGACTCAGTCGGGCTCTGGGAATATAAATGAAGCTATTTATTTACAGCTAGCACAATATACAAGCAGTTATTTACAGTATATACAATTATATACAGAAATATACAAGGTAAAAGTAATACAGAAGCACAACTCCCCTCCCAGAAACCTGAGTCCCCAGGAGGGGCTCTCAACCACCCCTGCACCTTCCCCCTGCCCCTCTCAACCTTACCCCAGTCCTAAGGAAGAATAGAGGTTCAGCCAAGAGGTTAAGAAGCAAAGGTGAGTGGCAGGAGAGGTTAGGGAGATGCAGCTCAGCCAGAGCCCAGCCAGAGAGTGAAGGCAAAATGGCGAGAGTATTATCTAATGTTTACATTCTTCTTCAGCAAGACTCTGAGGGAAAGTAGACATCACCCTTCTTTTTTCTTTTTCATAGCCTATGATCTAGTTTTTCTCACCAAAACATTCTATCCTGCTTCAAACTAGCACACTCACCCCCTTCACGCCTGCAGGGCAAACCGGGGGGGGGGGGGGGAACCGGGTGGCTTTTCCTCTCCATTCAAGCCACGGAGGGAGAGCAATTTAGGGGTATACAGGACTCCAGGACAGAACTTAAAACCTCCATATCCATTCTGGTAAAGGACACCATTCCTTCATCTTCTAAATGGGTGAATGTTTCTACCATCAGGAACATACGCCCACCTCCTGCAACGCAATTCTGGCCGAGGAGACAAATTCTACATAGACATCAGCAATCACATGGGTCACTTCGGATAATACTGTGTGGCCATTTGAGCTGATTTTCTAGCTCAGACATAGGGGAGAGGTGAACATTCCAGGGATAGGCCATATAATGGCAATAATGGATAAGTTAATATAATTTCATTGGAGCATCAAGAGCTTTGTCTGGAAGCACAGCTTGTTCTTTCCCCTTGCTGGCTTCTGCTGCTTGAGGTGCACCTGCTGCGATCTTCCCCTGCTGCTATTTTGGCTGTTGCTGCTTTTGCTGCTTCGCTGCCACTTGACCCCTTCCCCATCTTCCTTATGGTTATTATATTGTTTTTTCTCTTGTAGTTTATCTCTCTTTATACTGTTATACTTACACTATAAGAAATACAATTTCATCTTTCCCTGACTTTCAAAAATAATTCATGTTGTGGTGAGTTTATTCTACCGGGGAAGGGATCCACCCTACCACAGGACATCAATTTTGGCACTTTTCCAAACATGGGGCATGGTCTTGGTTTGGTTTTTCTTTTGATTGATAATCAGGATAAGGAAGTTGGGGAAAATTTAATTTGTTTGCTGTATTCTGGCCCATTATTGCTTCAGCAGTGTTTTACCACTGTCGTGGAACGCAGTTTCGCGGCAGAGTTTATGGGGAAAATACGCGAGGCGTTGACTATTTTATCAGTGATTTATTGCAAAAATGCGAATTCCCTCTTCCCGAAACTATACCACCCTTGTGAATTCTTTTGATTGAGATCAAAGTAACATTTCAGAGAATGGCAAATTAAAGAGTCTATGATGTTTAAAGAGAGTTGTTTTGAGTCTCTGGGTTTGAGTTAACAGTTCGTCAGCTACTCACAGTCTGTAGCTCAGTTGGGAGTCCCTTTCTCCCGGTGAGGGTCCAGGCATGTGCAGGCTCCCAGCCTCTGCGACTCGGCATGTCCGCCCGAGGCAAGGCTAGATCGGCAAGCAGTTTGTTGTCATTAGAAGTCCGAGGAAGGACAAGACGAGGGTGAGGTCCAGAAGGGAAAAAAACCAGAAAGGCTGGAAAAACCCAGAAGGGCCTCGATCCTGGCCTGTCCACCATTTTTATAATGTCCCAAATAGGACTTGCCCACCAGTTCGGACCACTTTTACGTTGTTCACATACATTGGCAAAAAACAGTAAGCAACTTATACAATTGGACAACATTACCTAAACAATATAAAGACCACTCCTCAGGCCAGCCCACCTGCAGGTGCTGGGCAGGCCTGAGAAAGCCGTTTCTACTAACCAAAACAATACCCTGTTGTCCGGAAAGCAAGGCCAAGTGAAAGGGAAACATGGCCAGTGTTTACCTTTCACTTACCCTAGGGAGAAATCTTCCCATGGGACTGAAAGATTGTTTTGGTTTTCGATGCTTCTGGCTTTTAACGTGAGGCATTAGAAACTACACAATATAGCAAAAGCTTAGAGAGCTTTTGCTACTCTCCATGACAACCACTATGGTGCATTACCATGTGCGTTCTTTCTTTGCTAAGATGACCTGGAACTTGGTAAAAGTTGTGTTAACGAAGGTTGGAGATTTTGTTATGGATGTTTTAGGGTTTAGGAATGTCACTGAGGGTGTGCCGTATGTTATGCTGGTGTCAGAGACTAGGAGTTTTTTGGGAGAGCTGAGTTATCCAGTGGCCTGCCTAGTATGTGTGAACTTGATGTTTCTGGCTGCTATTGTAGGTCTGTTTGTACTTTGGAGAAGAGAGAGATGCAGGAATAAACAGGCTACGAGTGAGGTTTTTACCTTCTCCGGAGGCAGTAGCAGGGAGGTAGGGGATAAAGACACAGTCTGTGACCGAAGCAGGGGAGGGAAGGCCACGGCACCGGGCAGACGGATTGCTCGCAGAGCAGCAAAATGTCCTGCCTCGGGACCTTTGAAAGAAGAAAAAATAGTTGGACATGCCCCATACCCCACTGACCCTGAAGCATGGAGTCAGGAAACTATCTGGTTCCCATTCGTAACAAATAGAACGGAAGAAAGTAAGGGTAGAAGCGAGGGAACCCCTGCGGGGGTGCATTCACAAAGAGCTGTGGTGGTGGCGCCAGATCTGGCTGCAGATGGTGTGGGCTATGGCAAAATCCCTTGGAAGGATAAAGTTGAGGAACTTGTTTGTGGAAAATGCGGCTCGAACGTTTTGATCTGTCACTGACACCAGAGCCTCCGCCATTAGAGAGGCTGCTGAGGAAAAGGTTCTTTCGCTTGCAACCAGGGAACCGGAAGCGGAACCGGGGGATGCAACAAGGTCCTCGGAGGGCGAGCCCACTAATGCCATCGAGCCTGCTAATTCCAATGCTCCTGCCTTAGCCCCGCTTGTTGCTGCCAAGCCTACTGCTGCTGTGAGAAAGGGTCCCTCTGCCTCAGTCCCAGTTCCACCACCACATGAGGAACAGAGCCATGTAAATGATTCAATAGAAGGCACCTCCCATTAGCAATGTCTGTGGTAGCATACCATTTAGCCTCCTTCGATTCCAGCTCGTACTGGAGCTCCAGCATGACTGAAGAGATTAAAGATAGCATGAAACAACTCAAGGAGGAATTTAAAACCTCCCTATCCCAGTTGGCAAAGGACAGTGAACTTTCTTCTTCACCCTCAGAGTGGGTACATGTCTCGGCCATCAGGGATAGGCGTCCTCCTAGAAGACCAATTCAACCTAACTCACTAAAAAATAGACAACAGTCACGTGGGTCTCTTTGGTTAATCTTACGTGACCAGTTTGGTGAAAACATGGATAAATGGGATGGAAAACCTACCTCACTTCTCCTAAAAAGAGTGAGAGAGTTACAGAGTGAGAAGCCTAAAAGAGTAGTTGCCTCTGTTTCCCCACATGACTCAGATGGTTCTGGCAATGATTCAACTAACACCATTAAACACTGTGCCAATTGCAATTGTAATGGTGTTGTAAATGGGACTAGTTGAAATCTGAGTTTGGGGTAAAATGCAATGAGGCAGGTTTGAAAATTATGAACTATTTATTAACAAACCCAAAATAATCCCCCCCCAAACTTATTTACAACTATCCACACAAGTTCTTGGATGCAGTCAGCAGAACTGTTTCACAGAATGTCTGTGCACAATGGAATTTTGACTGATTAAAATCCTTTAGCTACTTGAACAAAGAATGGAGAATACTCACTAGCCCTGAAGTCCGTGGCCCAAAACGTAGACAGGAAAATATCCAACAGAAGTCCCGTAACAAACTCCAAGTGGGCCGCAAAGTGAAAGTCCGCTGCGGGCTGGCTGAGGTGGCTTGAGGCGACGGGCGGGCGAGTGGCAGATCAGCGAGGAATGAATGAACACGCCAGGGCCTTTTCCCTGTTCACCCCCAATTTATAGGGTAATGGCTGAGGCTAATATTCTCATTGACCACACAATCACCCAAGTAGACACAGAAATGCCAGAACCCACAGGCTGCTGTCTTCCATACAATGGGGCGCGGTTCCCCTGAAACCCCTCGCAGGCAAAGAAACTAAGTTGCCTGGGTCTCTTTTCTCCTGTTTTCCCGCCTCTGGCTGCAATGCAGATGGGCAGGTAAAGGAGACAGGACATGCTTAAGCAAAGTTTTATGCCCTTTAGGGCTATTCACCACAAATGGCCAACATTAGGGGGGCCCTGCCTCTTACCAGGCGGAGGCCAGGGACCAGGAAGACAATAGGATATACTGGAATGTATATGTTAAATGGCCTGGTACCTTGAAAATTCAGAAATACAGGGCTCTGGTGGACATGGGTGCACAATGCACATTGACGCCTTCAAACTGTAAAGGAATGGAGTCTATTACTATTTCTGGAATTACAGGAGGCTCTCAAGAATTGACAAGGTTAGAGGCAGTGTGCTAGTTTGAAGCAAGCTAGAATGTTTTTGTAAAAGAACTACATAACGGGCTGTGAAAAATGAAAACAATGGTGATGTCAACTTCTCTCACAGTCTCGCTGACAGTTCTGGGAAGAAGAAGTATAGCATTCTCCATTTTGTCTTTCATTCTGCCTTTGCCTTCAGACCTAGTCACATCTCATTAACCTTGCTCCCACTAACCTTGCTCCCTAACCTCTTGGCTGCACCTCTCTTCTTCCTGAGAACTGGGGTAAGGTTGAGAGGGCAAGGGGAGGTGTTGGGGTGGTTTGAGAGCCCCTCCTGGGGACTCAGGTTTCTGGGAGGGGAGTTGTGCTTTTGTATTGTTTATCCTTTGTATATTTCGGTATATAACTGTATATATTGTAAATAGCTGCTTGTATATTGTGCTGCTGTAAAATAAATAGCTTCATTTATATTCCCAGAGGCCGTCTGAGTTAGCTGGGGCAAATTCAAAAGTGTGGGGGGGTGGGTAAGAGCCCAAACCATCACAGGCAGAGATGAGTTTGACTGGGAGTGATTCGCGAAGGCATGCCATTGTAACGGGTCCAAATGCACATTGCATCTTGGGAATTGACTTTCTGAGAGAAGGGCGCTTTAAGGATCGCAAGGGTTTTAAGTGGACCTTTGGAATAGCAACTGTAGAAGCTGTTGGAGATAAACTGAAGTTGTCTCCTAGGCCTGAGCTCTCAGACGAGTCTGCAGTTGTTGGGCAGCATAATGTAGAGGATGTAAAGTTGCCAGTTGCCACTCAAATTGTACACCACAGGCAATATAGAACAAACCGTGACTCTTTGGTGCCCATACATGATCTGATTCGTCATCTGGAGTGCCAGGACATCATTAAAAAAACCCATTCACCTTTCAATAGTCCCATATGGCCTGTGCGAAAGGGAAATGGAGAGTGGCGACTTACAGTTGATTTCCGCGGCCTAAATGAAGTGACTCCGCCCATGAGTTCTGCTGTGCCAGACATGTTAGAACTTCAGTATGAGCTGGAATCCAAGGAGGCCAAATGGTATGCAACCATAGATGTTGCTAATGCTTTCTTTTCTATTCCAATAGCAGAAGAATGCAAGCCTCAATTTGCTTTCACTTGGAGGGGGATTTGTTTGCCCCAGGGGTGGAAGCACAGCGCAATGATCTGTCATGCAGTGATCCATGATGCATTGGAGAAAGGTGGAGCTCCAGAGCATCTGCAGTTCATTGATGACATCACTGTCTGGGGGAACACGGCACAAGAAGTTTTTGAGAAAGGTAACAAAATAATTGACATTCTGCTGAAGGCAGGTTTTGCCATAAAGCGAGACAAGGTGAAGGGATCTGCTAGGGAGATTCAATTCTTGGGAATTCGATGGTGTCATGGAGAGTAGCAAAAGCTCTCTAAGCTTTTGCTATATTGTGTAGTTTCTAGTGCCTCACATTCAAGCCAGAAGCATCGAAAAACCAAAACAATTTTTCAGTCCCATGGGAAGATTTCTCCCTAGGGTAAGTGAAAGGTAAACACTGGCCATGTTTCCCTTTCATTTGGCCTTGCTTTCCAGACAACAGGGTATTGTTTTGGTTAAGTAGAAACGACTATCTTAGGCCTGCCCAGCACCTGCAGGTGGGCTGGCCTGAGGAGTGGTCTTTATATTGTTTAAGTAATGTTATCCAATTGTGTAAGTTGATTACTGTTTTTTACCAATGTATGTGAACAACGTAAAAGTGGTCTGAATTGTGGGCTAGTCCTATTTTGGAACATTATAAAAATGGTGGACAGGCCAGGATCGAGGCCCTTGCGCCCTTGCCCTAGCTTTCTGGGTTTTTCCAGCCTTTCTGGTTTTTTTCCCGGACTTCTAACAACAACAAACTGCTTGCCGATCGCCGATCTGGCCTCGCCTCGGGCGGACCCCGAGTCGCTGAGGCTAAAGCCTGCATGCCTGGACCCTCATCGGGAAAAAGGGACTCCCTACCAAGCTACAGACTGTGAGTAGCTGACGAACTGTTAACTCAAACCTCAGAGACTCAAAAGAACTCTCTTTAAACATCATAGACTCTTTAATTTGCCATTTTCGGAAATGTTACTTTGATCTCAATCAAAAGAATTCACAGTGGTGGTGTAGTTTCGGGAAGAGGGAATTCGCATTCTTTGCAATAAATCACTGATAAGATAGTCAACGCCTCGCGTATTTCCCCCATAACTCTGCCGCGAAACTGCGTTCCACGGCAGAATTGGTGTCAGAAGTGGGATTGAGAAACTGAAGTAACAGACGAGTTTAAAATGGCTCAGTTCGGAAGGAGTTCTCCTGCGGCAGGAGATATCGCAGACGCCCTGTATGCCAGATTAGCTTCCGCGTTTGAATCAGCAAATCTAAAGAAATCTGTGACGGCAACGGCGAATGAGCCTTTAGAGGAGATAAATGTCAGATCAGCTAATATAATCGTGTCTCTCTACGAAGCTTTTGGAGATGTCGAGGGAGTTGACAAAGAAAGCTTTTTTGATCTGGGTGTTGGCGTGTTCAGGTCTCAAGCTGATATAGAGGCTTGTAAACATGAGATTGATGTTTGGAAGTCAGAGGTCAAAAAGCTGAATGCGGAGAATGCCCAGAAAGAATTGCATTTGGAGAAGGCGCGGCAGGAAATCAAGTCGCTGCAGAGAGAGAGAGAGGCGATGTTGAAAGACGCGGTCAGGCAAAACTTGGGTTCTCGCGCAGAGCCCGTTGTGACTGAAGAAAGGATGAGAAATATGGAGGAAAGGTTAGACAGGTTACTAAGACGAAAGTCGCGATCCGGGAGCAGTTCAAGTACTCCGCGAACGCAGTCAATCGTTAGTTCCCGCGCGGACACACCGCAGCCGCGGTCGCGTATCGGGTCTCGGACAGAAACTCCTCAGCCCTTGACCCGAACTCGGGAATCGACCGGTTACTTGGGCTTGCCAACTTTTACCCCGATACATCCTGAAAAGTCACCGCAGCCCGTGGTTCGCCGGAAAGAGCCGGGGGCTCATTGGGGTTCGGTAACTACCCCCTCTCAGACCCAGGAGTCGCAACTCTTGCGCTCTCCGCCTAAGGTCTCTCGCACCGGTACGCCTTCCCACGAGCCCGACTTCTTTAAAATGTCGCCGGCAAGGCATATCCCTTTGCCACTGAATCCCCAACCAGCGGCAGAGCTGCCCCTGTTGCCTCAAGTCAAGGCAGAGACGACTTTACAGTACGGGTTGGCGACGTGCCCGCAGGAGGTGCCCAGACAGCCTACCTTGCTGCCGGTCCAGCCAGCCGCCGCTTTGCCTCAGCCGCAGCAGCCGGCTCAAGTCCCGGTGATTCCGCCGGCGAAGCCTCTGACGCCTCCACAGATGCCGGCACCCCAGCCACCGGCAGTGCCGTTACTAACAGTAACGGAGCCGATAGCCCAGACGCAGCCACAAGTCCCGCAGCAACCGATCGCAATGCCGCAGGCAGCGGCTACAGTGCCGTTTTCCCCGGCACAACCGTCTCCTCAATCTCAGTCCGTTCCAGCGTTCCAGCAGGTCCCGATGCCGTCTCAAGCTCAACCATCGGCAGCGCCGCCGCAGCTGCCATCTTCCCAGCCATCCTCACAACAACCGCCATCTTCTCAACCGCCACGCCCCGAGCAGCCAGCGCTGAGCAGCACACTTGCGCGCCGCCACGCCGCGTCGCAGACTGCAGCTACATCTATTGACAGCGACACGGAAGTGGAAGAGGTGCACGGCAAAATGAAGACCTACTCCGTGAATCCTCTTTTTGCGTCTGAAACTACGCAAGGACCGAAAGGAGGCAAAACAACAACCACGAAAATCAAACCATACACAGCAACACAGATAGATGATTTTAGGGAAACTTATTCCCGCATGCCTAATGAATCTATAATTGAGTATGTGTATCGCGTGGTGCAAAGGGGGGCGGAAAGGATTATCTTGTCTCGTGAAGAGGTGGGGAGAACTAATTGGGGACCTGAGGTATTTCTTGGGGATGGTCCTGAGGGAGACCTTGCGTTGAGTGCTAGGATCTTTCACTGGACTAGTGCTTATGAGGCTTTAGACAGAGGTGATCCTACAGAGTTTTGGATCAGATCCCCTGTCGAGTTAAATGAAGCATTTACTGTGGTTGCTTGTATCCAAGCTGTGAATCATAAGGGGTTATATGCACATGCAATGGATGCCCCAGTAGAGCCACAGAGGCTTGGACCCCTGATAAGGGGTATGCCTGGCTTCATAAAGGCTGAAGGTATTAGGATAAGGAGACAAATCGAGGATGCAATACAACAGAATGAAGGGCAAAGTTCACAAAGTGTAGTACATCATCCTACGTGGAGGGAAGTGCTTACAGAGCTAGCCACTCTAGGGAGACAAATGGGTTATCATGATCCTTTATCTGTGCCAGAATCTGTCTTTCAGAAGGAAAAGCAGTCTGGAAGCAGGAGCAGCTCTGCATTACGAGGAAAACACCAAGCAGTGCGACATGCCTGGACATTTAGTAACCCTAATGAGAGTCCAAGATCGAGCCTACGATCAAGTCCCAGGGGGACCCCTGAGCTTAATCGTCGCTCTGAATCTGGAGTAATCTGGGTACCGAACTCTCAAGGTAGGGGTGTAATCCCACTGCAGGAGCAGAAGTATGCAGTGAAACCTCGCGATGTGTTTCGGAGGAAACAGGTAGAGCGTGATCCTGAGAAGAATGAGCTCAGTACTGTAATTAAGTCCATATCTGATATTAAAAGGATATTAGAACATCTGAAAGGAAATGGTGACGGGAAGGTGAAGCAGAACCATAAGAAAGGCTCTGCAAACACGTCTCCTACCAAGTCAGGTTCTCCTGATCGGGGAGGAGATAAGAACAAATCAAAAAACTAGGTGTGGCGATGAATGATTCAGGCCACACTCATCGCTCTGTTTCTGAATGTCGATGGTCTGAAAACCCTGAACCCTATGTCATGATTCCTACTGGACCAACTAGAGCTGCTGTCAAATACCTAATAGATACAGGTGCACAAATTACAGTGCTAAATGCACAACTAGCAAAGCATCTGAAAATCTTGCCATCCCAGAGAAAGGTAAACATAACAGGTGTTACAGGACAACCTGAAACATGCTATTTAGCCAAAGCACAGCTGTGGCTACCTGGGGAGAAAAGAAGTACCCTGGTAGAGTTAGCATTGGGCTCGTGTAAACATAATATCCTTGGATTTGATGTTCTAGCAGGTAGAAGATGGCATCTTCCTGACGGAACATTATGGAGCTTTGGTGCTCATGAAGTGAGGAATAAGAGGCAAAGGTTAGTCCGTGCTTGCGTTCGTTTATTGCAAACAGCTCCTCCATTGCCAAAGTCACACATTACCTGTGTTGCACAGTATCCATTGCCAGCTGCAGCTAAGCAAGGTATCACTGAAGTGATAGCTGATCTTGAGAAGAGACAGATTATCACTAGAACTCATTCTCCTTACAATTCACCTGTTTGGCCAGTCCGAAAATTGAATGGCCGATGGAGATTGGCGGTAGATTTCCGGAAGCTAAATAGTAACACTCCTCCTCTTACTGCAGCAGTTCCTAGTCTTTCATCCACAGTGACAGCAATCCAAGCGGCTTCTCACACCTGGATGGCGACTCTAGACGTGAAGGACATGTTCTTCATGGTGCCATTGAGAGAAGAGGACAAACCGCAGTTTGCTTTTACCTGGCAAGGTATTCAGTACACATTCAACAGTCTTCCACAAGGGTACAAACACAGCGCAACCATTGCACACAATGCACTTGCAGCTTTGCTTGACACTGTTCAGCTTCCTAAGGATGTTAAGATGTACCATTACATTGATGATATCTTGGTGGGAGGGAATGACAAGGAGCAAGTTGGTGCAGTGGCTGAGAATATCCGAGAACTGTTGACTAACCAGGGTTTGACCATTCCAAAGGAAAAGTGTCAAGGTCCAAGTCAAGAGGTAAAATTCCTGGGATCATGGTGGATAGCAGGTGCAGTGTCTGTGCCAGACGACACTCTTCAGAGCATTGAAAAGGGCCAAATACCCCAAAATAGAAAAGAGTTACAACAGTTGTTGGGTACTCTGGGTTACTGGAGAAAACATATTCCAGGTTTCTCAGTAATTGCCCGTCCTCTGTATGATTTGCTTAAGAAGAACAAGCATTGGGATTGGACTCCAGAACATTCTGATAGCCTGAGGTTTCTTAAGGATGAACTAAAGGCATATCAGAAGTTGGGGCCCTTACACCCAAAAGATGCCCTGAGGGCTGAATGGGGTTTTTCCGCGAATGCCTCATACTGTGGAATTTTTCAGAGAGGACCCAATGGTCCTAGTAGAGCTCTCTTGTTTTCCTCAACAGCATTCAAAGAGGCCGAAATTCGGTACTCGGATTGGGAAAAGGGACTTCTTTCCCTAACTCGAGCTGTTAAGGAAGCAGTAAAGCTTCGTACTACACAAGATGTTGTAGTGCAAGGCCCATTTCCTCTGCTAAAAGCGATCCTTAAAGGATCTCCTCCACCAGAAGGAATTGCCCAAAAGGCTACTGTTAGAAAGTGGTATGCCTACTTAGAGGGAATTTCACAGCTGATGCTGCTGAAAGAGGGACCTACAAAGGTATCCAAACTTCAGCAACCCATAAATCCTGATAAAGCTCTGCTTAGTCAGCCATATAAGCCTTCTCCTATTCAGGTAGCCCCTGAGATGACCACAGACTCCGACAAATCGGGAGTGTGGTTCACAGATGCATCCTCTCGGAGGGTAGGGGCGAAGTGGCACTACAAAGCCGCTGCCTTGGAGATTGCTACAGGCCAGACCATCACTGAAGAAGGTGATGGCAGTGCACAGGTAGGGGAGTTGCGTGCTCTTATGATAGCAGCCGAGAAAGGAGCAACAACTATTTACACTGATTCTTATTCCACGTTCAAAGGCGCCACTGAGTGGATTTGCCAGTGGGAAGCGAATCAGTGGAAGGTATCAGGTGCGGAAGTCTGGAGAGTCGAAGACTGGAAAAGGCTATTAGAGATTGGCCGATCCAGACCCCTCAAGGTTGGTTGGGTAGAAGGGCATTCCAAAAAGCAAACACCAGCTGCCACCTGGAATAATCAAGCTGATTTCCTGGCAAAGATCAACATAGTGGATGAGGAGAAAGGAGAATGGTGGAGATTAGCTGAGTGGCTTCATATTAAAAGAGGTCATTCAGGAAAAGCAGACCTTTACTTCGAGTGTAGGTCTAGAGGATGGCCAGTTTCTATGAGTACTTGTAAGGAACTCATTTCATCTTGTCCACAGTGCAGAATCAGGCTTAAAGCAAATCATCCCAATCTAGCTCCCGCACAGCATATCAGAGAGGACAAAAGGTTATGGAGCACATGGCAAGTTGACTATGTGGGTCCTTTAAAGCCCTCACACGGGAAGAAATACATACTGGTGGGGGTGGAGGTGGTTTCAGGATTAGTCATGGCTACAGCAACTAATGCTGCCACAGGAGCTCAAACTATTGAGGTCTTGAAACAGTGGTTTAGTGTCTTACCAATGCCAGAGTACATCCAAAGTGATAATGGATCTCACTTTACAGCATCTTCTGTACAAGACTGGGCTAAGGGTGAGGGGATTACGTGGGTGTTCCATACTCCCTATTATCCTCAAGCTAATGGTATTGTAGAGAGAACAAATGCTCTGGTTAAGAAACATGCCATGGTATCCAAAGGTAACTGGGATAAACGCTTGCCATACGCAGTTTTCGTTGTGAACAACAGATGGGGTAATTATGGTAGTCCTAAAATAAGAGCATTTTGTCCTGACAATCCAGTGGAGAATGTTAGTCATCCACCAGATAAATCTCAGAACTCACAACAGTCATTACACAAATTACAGGTGGGACAACCAGTAATGGTAAACTTGCCTTCAATTGGAGTTGTGCCTATGACCCTGACAAAACCAAATGGGTTGTATGCTTGGGAAGCTACTGATGTAAGTGGGAAGACTCATCGTATCAGTGCACGATGGATTCTCCCAGACTTCTGAACTGCTTTTGCATATACCAGGTTTTCTGCTTTGTAAATATTCAATAAAGTTTTGTTTATTCAGGGGGGTGGGCATAAGTATTAAGTTAGTTTAAATTAGAGTTATGCTTATGTATTAGTTATATTAATGGTTAAATATAAGTTGTATTTCATTTTTGCTTTTTCGATTCTTGGCTTAATGTGAGCCAGGGGGTGGAGTATGTCATGGAGAGTAGCAAAAGCTCTCTAAGCTTTTGCTATATTGTGTAGTTTCTAGTGCCTCACATTCAAGCCAGAAGCATCGAAAAACCAAAACAATTTTTCAGTCCCATGGGAAGATTTCTCCCTAGGGTAAGTGAAAGGTAAACACTGGCCATGTTTCCCTTTCATTTGGCCTTGCTTTCCAGACAACAGGGTATTGTTTTGGTTAAGTAGAAACGACTATCTTAGGCCTGCCCAGCACCTGCAGGTGGGCTGGCCTGAGGAGTGGTCTTTATATTGTTTAAGTAATGTTATCCAATTGTGTAAGTTGATTACTGTTTTTTACCAATGTATGTGAACAACGTAAAAGTGGTCTGGATTGTGGGCTAGTCCTATTTTGGAACATTATAAAAATGGTGGACAGGCCAGGATCGAGGCCCTTGCGCCCTTGCCCTAGCCTTCTGGGTTTTTCCAGCCTTTCTGGTTTTTTTCCCGGACTTCTAACAACAACAAACTGCTTGCCGATCGCCGATCTGGCCTCGCCTCGGGCGGACCCTGAGTCGCAGAGGCTAAAGCCTGCATGCCTGGACCCTCATCGGGAAAAAGGGACTCCCTACCAAGCTACAGACTGTGAGTAGCTGACGAACTGTTAACTCAAACCTCAGAGACTCAAAAGAACTCTCTTTAAACATCATAGACTCTTTAATTTGCCATTTTCGGAAATGTTACTTTGATCTCAATCAAAAGAATTCACAGTGGTGGTGTAGTTTCGGGAAGAGGGAATTCGCATTCTTTGCAATAAATCACTGATAAGATAGTCAACGCCTCGCGTATTTCCTCCATAAATTCTGCCGCGAAACTGCGTTCCACGACAGATGGCAAGATGGTCGCCGTCACATTCCAATGGATGTGATAAGTAAAGTTTCTGCCATGGCAAATCCCACAAATATGAAGGACACATTGTCTTTCTTGGGAACAGTTGGATTTTGGAGGCTGCACATCCCTGGGTACAGCCAAATTGTAATACCTTTATATGATGTAACTCAAAAGAGGAACAACTTTCAGTGGGGACCTGAACAACAAGCAGCCTTTGATCAGATAAAACAGGAAGTAGTTCATGCAATGGGTTTGGGGCCTGTTCGAACTGGTCCAGACATTAAGAACATTCTGTATACGTCTGCGAGTGATAATGGTCCAACCTGGTGCCTATGGCAGAGAGCCCCAGGAGAAACACGTGGTCGACCACTTGGTTTCTGGAGTAGAGGATATAGAGGGTCAGAAGTAAACTATACACCAACGGAGAAAGAGATCCTTGCTGCTTATGAAGATGTAAAAGCTGCTTCCGAAGTAATAGGAACAGACTCTCAGCTTTTTTTGGCTCCCAGATTACCAGTTTTGAACTGGATGTTTAAGGGAAAGGAGTCATCACCACATCACGCAACCGATGTTACCTGGTCTAAGTGGATGGCTCTCATAACACAGCGAGCACGCATGGGGAGCCTTGAACAACCTGGCATAGTGGAGATGATCACCAACTGGCCAGAAGGCACAAACTGTATAAATCCTTCAGAGGAGCGAGTAAGTCGGGCTGAGGAAGCTCCTCCTTACAGTGATTTGTCTGAAGAAGAAAGGAACTATGCTCTATTTACTGATGGTTCCTGTCGCCTTGTTGGAAACAAGCGAAAATGGAAAGCTGCAGTTTGGAGCCCTATACGAGCGGTGGCTGAAGCAAGAGCTGGAGAAGGTGAGTCGAGCCAGTTTGCAGAGGTAAAAGCTATCCAGCTTGCTCTTGATGTAGCTGAGCATGAGAAATGGCCCATGCTTTACCTCTATACTGATTCGTGTATGGAGGCTAATGCCTTATGGGGTTGGCTAAAGGACTGGAAAAGAAATAATTGGCAACGGAAAGGAAAGCAAATTTGGGCTGCTGACTTATGGCAGGACATTGCTACCTGTCTAGAGAAAATCCCTGTAAGAGTACGACACATAGACGCTCACGTGGCCAAAAGTAAAGCTACTGAGGAACATCAGCACAACCATCAGGCAGATTTGGCTGCCAAGGTGTTTCAGACCGGTGTGAATTGTGATCTGGATTTGGATTGGGAACACTGAGGTGAACTGTTCTTAGCACGGTGGGCCCATGATTCCTCAGGACATCAAGGCAGAGATGCTACCTACCAATGGGCACGGGATAGAGCAATCAACATCTCCATGGACACTATAACACAAGTTATACATGACTGTGATATTTGTGCTTCTATTAAACAAGCCAAGTGTCTGAAGCCCTTGTGGTATGGTGAGCGATGGGCAAAGTACAAATACGGTGAAGCGTGGCAGATTGATTACATCACTCAACCTCGTTCTCGGACTGGAAAGCAATATGTGCTGACCATGGTAGAAGCAAGCACCGGATGGCTGGAAACCTATCCAGTTTCCCATGCGACTGCACATAACACCATTTTGGGCTTGGAAAGACAAATCCTGTGGCGACATGGCACTCCAGAGAGAATTGAATCAGATAATGGTACCCACTATAAAAATAATCTCATAAAATCTTGGGCCAAAGAGCACGGCATTGAGTGGATCTATCACATCCCCTGCTATGCACCCACCTCAGGCAAAATTGAACACTACAATGGCTTGCTGAAAACAACTTTAAAGGCAGTGGGGGGAGGAACCTTAAAGAACTGGGAGAAACATCTAGCCCAAGCCACTTGGGTAGTGAATAGTAGAGGTTCCACCAACCGAGCTGGCCCAGCTCATTCAGAGGTCTTACAAAAGGTAGAAGGTGACAGTGTTCCTGTCATTCGTGAAAAGAATTTGTTGGGCAAGTCTGTTTGGGTATTCTCCCCTTCGGGGGAGGCTACGCCTGTCCGAGGGGTGGTTTCTGCTGAAGGACCTGGTCATACATATTGGGTTATGCAGAAGAATGGTGAAATACAATGTGTGCCACAAAAGAATCTGACATTGGCAAAAAGAATGTAGATATGTTGTTATGAGTTCTTTTGCAGATGATTGTGGTGCCCAAAAGCCGTGAAGAGCCCACTCTCCATGAGCATGAACCATGTGAGTGCCAAGAGTCCTGCTCTATTCCACACATTGAAGAAAACATCTGACTGTTCTAGAAAACCATTGAGCTAGCCAACGCCTGAGACAGACGGAAATGGGAAAATGAATGACCGAAAATTGACGAAAGATACTTGAAGCCTGGAAAATGACCATCTACGATACTGATGTTATCCCTAGTTACATAGAATGACTTGATGCTGCAAGGGTAAATTATATTAAAGGGGTGGATTGTGGCCGTTTGAGCTGATCCTCTAGCTCAGACATAGGGGAAAGATGAACACTCCAGGAATAGGCCAAATAATAGCAACAATAGATACATTAATATAATTTCATCAAGAGCTTAATGTCTAGAAGCGCAGCTTGTTCTTCCCCTTTCTCCTGCTGGCTTCTGCTGCTTCTCAGCTTCGCCTATTGTCCCCGCCTGCTGTTTTGGCTACTGCTGCTTCTGCTGCTTCGCCGCCGCTTGACCCCTCCCCTATCTCCCTTAAGGTCATTGTATTGTTTTTTTTTTCTCTTCCTTCTCTAGTTATTATCTCTCTTTGCATTGTTATACTTATACTATAAGAAATACAATTTCATCTTTCCCTGATTTTCAAAAAAGGGGGCCTGTGTTGTGGTGAGTTTATTTCTCCCCGGTGGAGGGATCTCCCCTAACCCGGGACACTCCTTCAGAAGCTTAATTCCCTGCTCAATGGTGTTCCACTTCTTCGCAGCCCATGGCAAATCATCTCGGGAAGGATATTTCATAGCCGTAGCCAACAGGAGGTGTGTCCACAAACTAACCCTACCAAGAGGACTTGCTAGGTATTTGTCCACTCCACTCTCCTTGGTGAGTGGTCCTAGCTGCTTGGCAGACTTGTCTCCTACCTGCAGAGCATTTGCACCAATGCTACGGCATCTCACTAGCCAGCTTAGGATTGGCTCACCTGATTTCCTTGAGTATTCCTTTCTAACTTCCCTGACCTCTCCCAGTGGATCATTGGAGTCCTGGATGTCATCCTCCTCCTCTTCCTCCTGTTGATCTGGTTGTCCCTGGCCTAGAAACAGAACCTTCCTCATAGCACTCAAACTCATTGGAACCATCCTCTTTCTTGGCAGCCAACCTCACAGCACTCTTCTCATTTGAGTACTGCGATCTCAGCATGTTTTTCAGGTCCCAAAGACTATATGCCTCCTCTTCCTCCTCTTGCTCACCAGAAGTCCCCTCTCTTACATCCTCCTTTGAGTCACACTTTGTCAAAAGCTGTGTCTTGTCTTTTGCTTTGGCAGGTGCCAAAAAGGCCTGCACAGCGACAGACTTTGGCATGTCTACTGGAGGGTTTGAATCATTGGGGGTCTGACCTGGGGTCTGTGAGTTCAGATCTGCCTTACAGCTAACAGGGTTCTTATCTGCTGGTGGCTGTGGGTTCAAACTTGGACTGACCGAGCTAGTGTTACTAGTATTATTATTAGTGTTATTATTATTAGTAGGTACATTCTGACTTTGAATGTTTGCCTGTACTCCTGGGATGCCTGCCAATCCTTGTTTGTTACCATTGTTGTTAGGAACATTGGCAGTTTTCCCAGAATCTGAAGAGGGAGATGTAATGCTAACTGTCCCTGGCTATGCCCCTAAATTTTGCTTGATAGGACATTGTGTTCCTTCATTTTGGTTTGGTTGCAGCACTGTCCCGTTTGGTTTTGAGACAGAGACTTTCCTAGTTTTTACAGGCATGGCACTTGAATTTTTCACACATAATGCCAGAATTAATATGAAAATCAAAATTATAAGACCCAGGATGACACCTGAGAGAAGCATCACAGTTTTACATGAGCAAAATCCTGAACAAATGTCTGGCATCTCAGTTCTGGGGTGAATTACCCTCATCAGGGCTGTAGTTAAAGCAGTATTTTGATTGGATGTAATATTATTGGTAAATACCCCTGTAATGTTACTGGTAAGATTTTCAGTGACATTAAAACCTGCATACCCAAGAATGAAATCACCCCAGGACCAGAAAATGCTTGTAAGTTTAGCTTTGATCTTCTTAAAAACTACATGAAGCAAGAAATAACCAATTTGGTCTTTGATCCAATTGTACACAAGAAAACAGAAAACAGGCCACACAATAGCCCCCACCAAGTAAAATAGCTGGTTTATTAGCTTCATTCTGATTCCCAGAGTTAATTAACAGTCACTCAAATGAATTTGCCCCACGTTGGGAGAAGCCAATTAAAATATGTGGTGGTTTGGGTGTTCCCCGCCCCCTCACACACACTTTAGAAGTACCCCACTAGACTCAGACGGGCTCTGGGAATATAAATGAAGCTATTTATTTACAGCTAGCACAATATACAAGCAGCTATTTACAGTATATACAGTTATATACAGAAATATACAAGTTAAAAGTAATACAGAAACACAACTCCCCTCCCAGAAACCTGAGTCTCCAGGAGGGGATCTCAACCACCCCTGCACCTTCCCCCTGCCCCTCTCAACCTTACCCCAGTCTTAAGGAAGAAAAGAGGTTCAGCCAAGAGGTTAAGAAGCAAAGTTAGTGGGAGGTGAGGTTAGGAAGATGCAGTTCCGTCCAAAGCCAGAAGCAGAGTGAAGAAAATGGCGAAAGTGTTATCTAATGTTGTTTTCTTTCTTGTTCCCATACCTCTCAGTGAGACTGTGAGGGGAGTAGGCATAACCATTGTTTTCCTTTCTCAGCCTATAATCTACTTTTTCTCACCAAAACATTCTACCCTGCTTCAAACTAGCACTCTTGGCTTACATCAAGCTGCTCCCCGTCTCTCATCATGGCAAATGGTGACCCCAAAGTGACATGCGAAAGAAGACCACCTAAGCTAGGCACCCAGCCATGAGTCCCTTGGAACTTGGAATCAGCTGCTGAAAGGAAGCAGGATCAGGCCCAACATCATCTCCTTTCCAGGAGAGGAAGGTGAGCCAAAGGAAAATATGGGGAATCAAGCCTCCTCAATAGAAAGAGATGCTTATCAACTTATGAAAGAGTTTCTTAAAAAGCATGGCAAAGCTCTTTCTGGCCATGACTTGAAACTGGTCATGAAGTGTGTACAAGTTAAGACCCCTTCCATTTCTGCCTCTAATGTCTTCACTTCAGAGATATGGGATCGGGTGGGAATAATGCGGTGGAATGGGAGAACAGAGGGGATGAAGGACTCATCTGAGTCACTTACAATGCCTGCAGCCCCCTCTCTGCTCCTGGAATCTAAGATGCCTCACCTGAGGAAAATCCCTTTTATCCAGGTCCCTTTGATCCTGAAAAGGAGCCTGATCTTTATCCCCCTGATCCAAATGAAACATGGGCAAACATTAAATGACAGGCTCTTAAGTAAGGAGATATGGAAATAGAATCATAGAATCATGGAATCAACCAGGTTGGAAGAGACCTCCAAGATCATCCAGTCCAACCCATCACCCAGCCCTATCCAGTCAACTAGACCATGGCACTGAGTGCCTCATCCAGTCTTTTCTTGAAGACCTCCTGGGACGGTGCCTCCACAACCTCGCTGGGCAGCCCATTCCAATGGCAAATCACTCTCTCTGTGAAGAACTTCCTCCTAACATCCAGCCTATACCTGTGGGAAGCTTTCTCCTGCAACGAGGTATGGAATGTAAACATCAGGCCCTGTGATGGGAAGTGTCCTTGGGTCTTACTGATTCCCAGGGGCCTAAGCTGGCAACCATGAGCAACCCACGCACAGGTGTCAGGGGGTGGAATCTGCCGGCCCCCGGGGCGGACGCAGCCCCAAGGGGGCTGACCATGGCCATCCCCCCTGGGTGGTACTCACAGGTTGTTTACCACAGGTAACCTATCTCTGCCTTACACATAACTTGGGGCCAATCTGTACTGTCCACTTCTGCCAGCCCCAGGCTGGCTGGAAACACCTCCTCTGGAGCACTATATAAGACACTGCACTACCCTAATAAAGTTGTACTGATGTACTGATGCACAGATGCCTAGAAGCTGCTGTCTCGAGTCGTCAGTACCCCGATCTCGCCTCTCGCCAGCCTCCGTACCCCGACATATACCTACCCCGGCACAACTTGAGACTGCGTCCCCTTGTTCTATTGCTGGTTGCCTGGGAGAAGAGGCCACCCCCCACCTGGCTACAATGTCCCTTTAGGTAGTTGTAGACAGCAGTGAGGTCACCACTGAGCCTCCTCTTCTCCAGGCTAAACAACCCCAGCTCCCTCAGCCTCTCTTCATAGGGTTTGTGTTCCAGGCCCTTCACCAGCTTTGTTGCCCTTAGCTAATCTGATTGTTGCTCCGGTAATATATCCTGGGCAAGGGGGTAACCCGCAATGGGAAGCCCTGTCGTTTTCAGTTGTTAAAGAGCTCCATCACACAGTGACAGAACATAGACTCACTTCTCCCTACTTCACGAAGCTCCTTACTTCTGTTTGTGATGTGCCTATTATGACTCCCTATGATCATAGATCTTTGGCTCAGCTCCTCCTTACACCTATACAATTTACATTGTGGGAGTCACAGTGGAGACAGGGGCTCCAGGCGTTACAGCTTACTTTTGTGGGTCACAAGAACCCAGTGATGCAGGCTTTAACGTTAGACCACCTCATGGGAACGGGTCCGCATACTGATCCTGTGGCACAAGTGAGAGATTGCCCCCGAGAAGCTCTAGAGGCTGTCCGAGAAGAAGCTAAGAAGGCTTTTCTTAAGATCCCGGATGGCCAGGCGCCACAGAAGGCATTTACAACTATAGTACAAGAACCTTGGGAGCCTTACATGCGTTTTGTTGACAGAGTAAAAGAAGCATTGGAGAGGCAAGTTGACAATGCCCAGGCAAAGGATATCCTGCTTTTAAAGCTAGCTGTTGAAAATGCCAATTCAGACTGTAAAAAATTGCTTAAATCCTTGCCAAATCAAAACCCCACATTAGTTAAAATGATTGAGGCTTGTAACCGGATTGGGACTATGGACTATAAATATGAAACCATGGCAGCATCTTTTGCTGCTATGACCCCTTCCACGACTGCACAAACTTGTTTTGGATGTGGTAAACCAGGTCACATTAGAAAGAATTGTTTGATTACAAAAGGAGGGACTCAAATAAAAAGCCCCTCAGTGTGTCCTAAATGTAATAAGGGATGTCACTATGCCAATCAATGTCGTTCTTACAGGGCTGACCAATCTCGGGAAATGCCCAGCAGAATGCGGGATGGCACTGCGCTCAGACACAAGTTTCATGGCTGAAGAATCATCAACAGACAGGACCGTCAGTGCCACCAACCTCTGCCCTTCAACCAAAGGAAGCGCAGGGCTGGACTTGGAAACCTCCTACGCAGTAACTTTACTTGATTCCTCTGTGCATTTACTAGAAACTAATATTTCTGGTCCTTTACCCATTGTTTATAGATAGATCCTCTACAACACTGTCAGGACTTTTTGTGCTTCCTGGAGTAATTGATTCGGGTTCCAAGGAGATTAAGATCATGGTGTGGACACCATTTCCACCTTGCACGATACCCCGAGGTAGCAAAATAGCACAGTTAGTGTTATTTCCCCGAAGCATAGAGGAGTCTGACACTGACTGGGAAAGAGAAGGGGGGTTTGGGTCAACAGGTATCCCAGAAATATATTGGGTGCATTCTATCTCCCAAACACCCCTTATATGTCAATGCACACTTGTCAAGGAGTCCCAAAAACTTGTTCTAAGTGGAATCATAGACACTGGAGCCAATGTCACTGTTACTTCCCAAGCTAAATGGCCTCCTCAATGGCCCCTAACTAAGGCCTCACAGACTCTGTCTGGAATTGCAGGTGCAGATAAGAGTCAAGAGAGTCTCAAATTGATCCAAATTATAGGACTGGAGGGATGAGTAGACTCAGTTAAACCTTTTGTTCTACCAGTACCTATGATTCTGTGTGGACATGATGTGTTATCACAGTGGGGGCTCTCTTTGGAAATGCATTTTTAGGAGGAGCCATTGAAGGGAGGGGTACCCTGAAACTTTCTTGGAGAACCGAGGAACCAGTATGGGTAGATCAATGGCCCCTTCCCCTGGAAAAACTCAGCACCCTCCAGGAGCTAGTCACGGAACAACTAGAAAAGGGTCATATTGTTCCTTCCACGAGTCCATGGAATTCCCCTATCTTTGTTATTAAAAAACAATCAGGCAAGTGGTGCTTGCTCCATGATCTCAGGAAAATTAATGATGTGATGGAACCTATGGGGTCTTTGCAACCTGGCCTCCCCTCTCCAACTATGATCCTGAGATATTGGCATTTGACTACTATTGGTTTTAAGGATTGTTTTTTCAACATTCCACTGCATCCAGATGATGCTCCTAAATTTGCTTTCTCGGTTCCAAGTATTAATATGCAAGCCCTGTTGCAAAGATATCAATGGGTTGTACTGCCTCAAGGGATGAAAAACAGTCCTACGTGTCGCTGTTAGGCGCTGTTAGCATGCTGACTGTTCCCAAAGTTGAGGAAATGGACTTACAGAATCCAATATGGATTGTAAATGTAAGACATTTAATACACAAATCAGAAGGCTTTTTATACTATTACAGGATTACATGTCGATTTCTAATTGGTCCATGCAATACATTTTTGTGGTTTAAAGCATAATCATTAGTAGATACAAAAAGGTATTTTTATAAGCAGTACGTGTGCTCATATATCAAACCCTACATTTCCAGATGTGCAGATCCTTTGTTCTAAGGTATATTCATGACTGATTCATTACTTGTTTTACTTTGCACAGCTGTATCACAAGGACGCAACATCCTCAGGCCAACCCTGCTTTTTTTCATAGAAAGCACGAAGCGGACACAGTGTCCTTGGGCTGACCGGTGTCTTACCCGCTGTGTTCCAATCGCCTACATATCGATTGCAAAGCAACAGCCCCTACAAAATTCCCCACATCTCCCCCTTTCTTTTCAAACACTGTAGCAGCGATCCGATGCATCTGCCAGGATAGACATCGGAAGATGCAGAGTCCTAAAAATAACACAACAATAACAATAAGTAATACTATTCCTACAGTTTTGATTAACTCTTTTGCCCAAGCTGAAATTCCCCATGACATTAGCCAATCATCAAAGGGGTTATGATTCGCTGTAATTTTCTCTGTATGATGCTGAAGCCAGTCTACCTTTTTATGGATTGAATCACTATGATCAGACAAGTTAAAACAACACATTCCTTCTACCTCTTCACAGCCTTTTCCTTGTACTAAAAGCAAGTAATCTATAGCTGCTCTATTTTGCAGGGTAGCCTTTCGCAAATTATTTTGATCTACTGCAAGCTGAGAAATAACACTAGTAGTAACATTAGCTTGTCCAACATGCTAATCTCTGAATGGCTGACAAGGCATGTGCTGTTCCTATAGGAGGAAACAATGCTCCAAAAACTCTTGCTGTATGAGACCAAAGTTCCACTTCATCATTACAATCAGAGGTTAACATTTCTATATTTCTACGATTTCTTAATAGAGTTGCACTACTTGCAATATGATTTCGGATAAATTCTGAAGTAGGAGTTAGCAAAGAAAGGTGACCAATGTAACATGGCCCTCCGTTACTTTCTTTTGGGATTCCAGGCCACGCTCTTCTACCACAAATCAGGAACACATTTCTAGGCAACCTTAAGGCTTTGGTAATGTTAAGGCACATACCATTTGTGTTCCAACCATAAACCGTGTCTTTAGCACAAAAATCAGAGGTACTCCAATAAGGAAAATGATAGGATGTTAGATCTGTTATTTGACGATTCGTCAGATTGTACGAGCCAAATATCAGACATCCTGACTGATTTGGCATTCTACTTCCTAACAGGTTGAACTCTTGAGGATCCCATGGTAAAGGGTCATTGAGGCTTGCAACTATTAATGCCATACAATGACTTATACTTTTTGCTGTAGAACAATCTTGATGTGTGAGAGATGAAAAGGAGGCTACCAAAGTGCGTTGATCATCAAATGGCAACCCTATCAGGCATGTTTTAAATGGGTCTGTGGCTGCTGATAAGTGTAAGCAAAAGGATGGGTTATTTGTCTCCTTTGCCCAATTCACCCAAAAGTTGTCTTCACTACCCCACCCAAAATTCTCCTGCACCACAAAAATAATTACAATAGCAGATAACCAATACATATTGTTCAACATTTAGCTCAGATCAGTTGTCTCTGGTGACGTTGTGTGCAGCTTCTAAGTCAGCAATTTCTTCTATTGCCGTTTGATCATCCTCCTTGTTTTCCTTGGTTTCAGCATGTAGCCAGGGTCGCACCCACTTGGCTGGCAACCACCGCTCTCCGTCCTGACCAAATCGAGGCCAGCGCTTCCTCTGGTGGCGGCGAGTAGATCGTCGAGGCAGCCTCCGTTGTGGGGGGTCCGGTCGCTTAAGATGAGGTCTGAGCCGCGCCCCCCACGCGGCCTCCCCCGTTTCCCTGCTGGGGCACAAGAGGTGTTCCATCCTTCTTAAATCGGGATTTGCAGTCTGACGCTCTGTGTCCGAACTTGTCACACTTGTTGCAGGTTCCTGCGAATGGAGAACTCATCGACGATACTTGGTTAGTAACAGCCTTAATTGTAGGACAATGCTTTTTAAAATGTCCCGTCTGTCCACACTTAAAACATACAGGATTTGAGCCCTTGTCCCCCTTTCCTTGTGGCGAGCATTTGGACAATGCAGCTGCTAATGCAGAGGCATGAATTCGAGCCTTTTCCTTCTCTTCTTCCATCGGGGCTCGAGAACATTGTTCTACCATTTGCAGTAAAGAAGCAGCAGGGGGTAAAGTGGCAATTAACCTCCGACATGCAGCATTGGCATTTTGCATAGCAATCTCTTTTACCAATGTCTCTTTCATGTTGGCTGGAATGTCAGGTGCCATTTCAACACCTTCTGTAATTCTGTCAACAAATGCCATAAATGACTCAGAGTCTCTCTGTTTAATTTGCAAGTATGGTTGTTTTGGAGTGCCGACCTGTGGCAAACTGGCGAAAGCTTCAAGGGCAGCCACTTTGCTTTGAGCCAGAATTCGCAAGTCTAGCGCAGCTTGCCGCTGTGGGTCAATGTACTGACCGTTCCCCATTAATTGCTCTAGGGAGGCCACCCGTAAGGGATCTCCGTGCGGCAGTGTCAAGTTATCAAGCTGTTTCTGCTCTAATCTTTCCTGCCACTTGTTAACAAACATCATATAACTCGTAGGTCCCAGCATCAGTTCAAACAGATGTTTAATGTCTGTGGGTATTAGTGTCTGATGTTTTATAAATGTTTCCATCTGTCTTCTGACCAGTCGATTGTCTATTCCATAATCTAAAATTGCTTTCTGTATTTTGGCAACTGTGGTCCAATCTATAGGCTGCCAGTTTCTCTGTCCATTATTATCAATAGTTACTGGTGCAGCTGTAAACTGAAAATCCCCAGTAATTTCAGCATTGGTTACAACTCCCTTCCACCGGTTTGACATGTCAAAGTTGGGATCTTTTGGGATGTAATCAGAATTTCTCTGTTTAGGAGTCTCCTTTGACTTTTCCTCATTCGCTTTCCCTCTCCACCACTTCCAGACATCATCCACCATTCCACTTGCTGAATCCTCTTTCCTTTTATACTGAGGATACAATGCAAACCAATCTGCAAGCTTTCTCTTATCCTCCGCAGACAGTCTCGCTTCTGAACCATACTTAGACCGCAAATACCAATCGCCCTCCTCTATGTTCATTTCACCATCTCTGATACTTTGTAACACCCGTTGACGAACCCCTTCCACTGACATTTTACCATCTGTGTTTTTCTCTTCAGTAACAGCAGCAGGGTGAACACAATTACCAGACTCAATCTTTGTTAATTGTTTCTCAATATTTTTCAGACCTTCAACAATAGACTTATGTGCCTTGCGATAACTCTCTTTAACCACCCTTGATTTGGAACCTTTACCCAACCGTTGCATCTCATTCAATAGTTTAGTCATTGCATCTGCCTGCTCATGTAAAAGAGTCTTTAACTCCTCTTCCTCAGGAGGCAGAGGGACAGTTGCAGGATCTATTTGCGGAGCTGATGGTACCGCTTGTCCCACTTCCATAGGCTCGGGGACTTGTGAACCTCCCGCTCCCTTATCGGGGTCCCAATCAGGAATGAGATAATCGTAAGGACCTTGGGTAGCAGGGCAAACAGTTTTCGTCTCAGTTTTTATCTCAGTTTTTGTCTCCGCGGCAGTTTTTGTCTCCGCCCCCGATCCCGATGTTACTTTATTTTTAGCGTCTTTCAAGATGGTCTGAATTATTGCTTCAACTTCTGCCTCCGCTCCTATTTTTTGTACTAAGAGACTGATCTGTCGATAGGTTGAAGCAAGTCTTTTTGCTTCTTTATTATCAGTCTGGACAGATTCCCATATTTCCTCCCCTATATGCTTCCACGTCTCGTCTTTAAAAACTTGTGCAGTTTCCTTGAGTAAGCCTCTACGGCGTGCCCAAGACAACAAATCTGTCACTAGAGCCCGATCCAGCGGGTCTCCAGCTTTCTGTCCAAATTTCAACAAGGCTTCAACAGAAGCTTTTTCTATTCCGGGGCCGTATTCCCCATTCCGCGCCTTTTCCCTGCTCAAGGCAGTCGACTCACCCGCTGAGTCGAAAATCCGTGGTACCACTCACGCCTCTCTCGGACGTCCGGCCGCAGCCGCCGCGGAATTTCTTTTCTTTTTCCCCGCTTTGCAGTCAGCTCAGCTCTCTTCCCGGGTATCAGGTCTCTTGCTGATCACGTCGGGGGTCACCAGATGTCGCTGTTAGGCGCTGTTAGCATGCTGACTGTTCCCAAAGTTGAGGAAATGGACTTACAGAATCCAATATGGATTGTAAATGTAAGACGTTTAATACACAAATCAGAAGGCTTTTTATACTATTACAGGATTACATGTCGATTTCTAATTGGTCCATGCAATACATTTTTGTGGTTTAAAGCATAATCATTAGTAGATACAAAAAGGTATTTTTATAAGCAGTACGTGTGCTCATATATCAAACCCTACATTTCCAGATGTGCAGATCCTTTGTTCTAAGGTATATTCATGACTGATTCATTACTTGTTTTACTTTGCACAGCTGTATCACAAGGACGCAACATCCTCAGGCCAACCCTGCTTTTTTTCATAGAAAGCACGAAGCGGACACAGTGTCCTTGGGCTGACCGGTGTCTTACCCGCTGTGTTCCAATCGCCTACATATCGATTGCAAAGCAACAGCCCCTACAAAATTCCCCACATCTCCCCCTTTCTTTTCAAACACTGTAGCAGCGATCCGATGCATCTGCCAGGATAGACATCGGAAGATGCAGAGTCCTAAAAATAACACAACAATAACAATAAGTAATACTATTCCTACAGTTTTGATTAACTCTTTTGCCCAAGCTGAAATTCCCCATGACATTAGCCAATCATCAAAGGGGTTATGATTCGCTGTAATTTTCTCTGTATGATGCTGAAGCCAGTCTACCTTTTTATGGATTGAATCACTATGATCAGACAAGTTAAAACAACACATTCCTTCTACCTCTTCACAGCCTTTTCCTTGTACTAAAAGCAAGTAATCTATAGCTGCTCTATTTTGCAGGGTAGCCTTTCGCAAATTATTTTGATCTACTGCAAGCTGAGAAATAACACTAGTAGTAACATTAGCTTGTCCAACATGCTAATCTCTGAATGGCTGACAAGGCATGTGCTGTTCCTATAGGAGGAAACAATGCTCCAAAAACTCTTGCTGTATGAGACCAAAGTTCCACTTCATCATTACAATCAGAGGTTAACATTTCTATATTTCTACGATTTCTTAATAGAGTTGCACTACTTGCAATATGATTTCGGATAAATTCTGAAGTAGGAGTTAGCAAAGAAAGGTGACCAATGTAACATGGCCCTCCGTTACTTTCTTTTGGGATTCCAGGCCACGCTCTTCTACCACAAATCAGGAACACATTTCTAGGCAACCTTAAGGCTTTGGTAATGTTAAGGCACATACCATTTGTGTTCCAACCATAAACCGTGTCTTTAGCACAAAAATCAGAGGTACTCCAATAAGGAAAATGATAGGATGTTAGATCTGTTATTTGACGATTCGTCAGATTGTACGAGCCAAATATCAGACATCCTGACTGATTTGGCATTCTACTTCCTAACAGGTTGAACTCTTGAGGATCCCATGGTAAAGGGTCATTGAGGCTTGCAACTATTAATGCCATACAATGACTTATACTTTTTGCTGTAGAACAATCTTGATGTGTGAGAGATGAAAAGGAGGCTACCAAAGTGCGTTGATCATCAAATGGCAACCCTATCAGGCATGTTTTAAATGGGTCTGTGGCTGCTGATAAGTGTAAGCAAAAGGATGGGTTATTTGTCTCCTTTGCCCAATTCACCCAAAAGTTGTCTTCACTACCCCACCCAAAATTCTCCTGCACCACAAAAATAATTACAATAGCAGATAACCAATACATATTGTTCAACATTTAGCTCAGATCAGTTGTCTCTGGTGACGTTGTGTGCAGCTTCTAAGTCAGCAATTTCTTCTATTGCCGTTTGATCATCCTCCTTGTTTTCCTTGGTTTCAGCATGTAGCCAGGGTCGCACCCACTTGGCTGGCAACCACCGCTCTCCGTCCTGACCAAATCGAGGCCAGCGCTTCCTCTGGTGGCGGCGAGTAGATCGTCGAGGCAGCCTCCGTTGTGGGGGGTCCGGTCGCTTAAGATGAGGTCTGAGCCGCGCCCCCCACGCGGCCTCCCCCGTTTCCCTGCTGGGGCACAAGAGGTGTTCCATCCTTCTTAAATCGGGATTTGCAGTCTGACGCTCTGTGTCCGAACTTGTCACACTTGTTGCAGGTTCCTGCGAATGGAGAACTCATCGACGATACTTGGTTAGTAACAGCCTTAATTGTAGGACAATGCTTTTTAAAATGTCCCGTCTGTCCACACTTAAAACATACAGGATTTGAGCCCTTGTCCCCCTTTCCTTGTGGCGAGCATTTGGACAATGCAGCTGCTAATGCAGAGGCATGAATTCGAGCCTTTTCCTTCTCTTCTTCCATCGGGGCTCGAGAACATTGTTCTACCATTTGCAGTAAAGAAGCAGCAGGGGGTAAAGTGGCAATTAACCTCCGACATGCAGCATTGGCATTTTGCATAGCAATCTCTTTTACCAATGTCTCTTTCATGTTGGCTGGAATGTCAGGTGCCATTTCAACACCTTCTGTAATTCTGTCAACAAATGCCATAAATGACTCAGAGTCTCTCTGTTTAATTTGCAAGTATGGTTGTTTTGGAGTGCCGACCTGTGGCAAACTGGCGAAAGCTTCAAGGGCAGCCACTTTGCTTTGAGCCAGAATTCGCAAGTCTAGCGCAGCTTGCCGCTGTGGGTCAATGTACTGACCGTTCCCCATTAATTGCTCTAGGGAGGCCACCCGTAAGGGATCTCCGTGCGGCAGTGTCAAGTTATCAAGCTGTTTCTGCTCTAATCTTTCCTGCCACTTGTTAACAAACATCATATAACTCGTAGGTCCCAGCATCAGTTCAAACAGATGTTTAATGTCTGTGGGTATTAGTGTCTGATGTTTTATAAATGTTTCCATCTGTCTTCTGACCAGTCGATTGTCTATTCCATAATCTAAAATTGCTTTCTGTATTTTGGCAACTGTGGTCCAATCTATAGGCTGCCAGTTTCTCTGTCCATTATTATCAATAGTTACTGGTGCAGCTGTAAACTGAAAATCCCCAGTAATTTCAGCATTGGTTACAACTCCCTTCCACCGGTTTGACATGTCAAAGTTGGGATCTTTTGGGATGTAATCAGAATTTCTCTGTTTAGGAGTCTCCTTTGACTTTTCCTCATTCGCTTTCCCTCTCCACCACTTCCAGACATCATCCACCATTCCACTTGCTGAATCCTCTTTCCTTTTATACTGAGGATACAATGCAAACCAATCTGCAAGCTTTCTCTTATCCTCCGCAGACAGTCTCGCTTCTGAACCATACTTAGACCGCAAATACCAATCGCCCTCCTCTATGTTCATTTCACCATCTCTGATACTTTGTAACACCCGTTGACGAACCCCTTCCACTGACATTTTACCATCTGTGTTTTTCTCTTCAGTAACAGCAGCAGGGTGAACACAATTACCAGACTCAATCTTTGTTAATTGTTTCTCAATATTTTTCAGACCTTCAACAATAGACTTATGTGCCTTGCGATAACTCTCTTTAACCACCCTTGATTTGGAACCTTTACCCAACCGTTGCATCTCATTCAATAGTTTAGTCATTGCATCTGCCTGCTCATGTAAAAGAGTCTTTAACTCCTCTTCCTCAGGAGGCAGAGGGACAGTTGCAGGATCTATTTGCGGAGCTGATGGTACCGCTTGTCCCACTTCCATAGGCTCGGGGACTTGTGAACCTCCCGCTCCCTTATCGGGGTCCCAATCAGGAATGAGATAATCGTAAGGACCTTGGGTAGCAGGGCAAACAGTTTTCGTCTCAGTTTTTATCTCAGTTTTTGTCTCCGCGGCAGTTTTTGTCTCCGCCCCCGATCCCGATGTTACTTTATTTTTAGCGTCTTTCAAGATGGTCTGAATTATTGCTTCAACTTCTGCCTCCGCTCCTATTTTTTGTACTAAGAGACTGATCTGTCGATAGGTTGAAGCAAGTCTTTTTGCTTCTTTATTATCAGTCTGGACAGATTCCCATATTTCCTCCCCTATATGCTTCCACGTCTCGTCTTTAAAAACTTGTGCAGTTTCCTTGAGTAAGCCTCTACGGCGTGCCCAAGACAACAAATCTGTCACTAGAGCCCGATCCAGCGGGTCTCCAGCTTTCTGTCCAAATTTCAACAAGGCTTCAACAGAAGCTTTTTCTATTCCGGGGCCGTATTCCCCATTCCGCGCCTTTTCCCTGCTCAAGGCAGTCGACTCACCCGCTGAGTCGAAAATCCGTGGTACCACTCACGCCTCTCTCGGACGTCCGGCCGCAGCCGCCGCGGAATTTCTTTTCTTTTTCCCCGCTTTGCAGTCAGCTCAGCTCTCTTCCCGGGTATCAGGTCTCTTGCTGATCACGTCGGGGGTCACCAGATGTCGCTGTTAGGCGCTGTTAGCATGCTGACTGTTCCCAAAGTTGAGGAAATGGACTTACAGAATCCAATATGGATTGTAAATGTAAGACGTTTAATACACAAATCAGAAGGCTTTTTATACTATTACAGGATTACATGTCGATTTCTAATTGGTCCATGCAATACATTTTTGTGGTTTAAAGCATAATCATTAGTAGATACAAAAAGGTATTTTTATAAGCAGTACGTGTGCTCATATATCAAACCCTACATTTCCAGATGTGCAGATCCTTTGTTCTAAGGTATATTCATGACTGATTCATTACTTGTTTTACTTTGCACAGCTGTATCACAAGGACGCAACATCCTCAGGCCAACCCTGCTTTTTTTCATAGAAAGCACGAAGCGGACACAGTGTCCTTGGGCTGACCGGTGTCTTACCCGCTGTGTTCCAATCGCCTACATATCGATTGCAAAGCAACAGCCCCTACAAAATTCCCCACACCTACGATTTGTCAACGGTATGTGACTAAGGCTCTTAGCACGGTATGAATGGAAATACCTGAAGCTTTGCTATATCGTTACATGGATGATCTTGTGGCAGCACAATACCCAGGGATCATAGAGAAAGCCGTAGCCCTTGTCATGTCCACTGTTGTTAAAGTCGGGTTTTGTATTGCCACCTGTCCAGGTTGCCAAAAATATAGCTTTCCAACACGCATTTCAGGGGTGAACCCATGGGGACTTCAAAGCTTACAGCTTTGGCAGTCAGACGTAACACATTTTCCTGAGTTTGGCTCTCTTAAATACATACATTCATCCATTGACACCTTCTCTGGTGCTCTTTATGCTTCTTGCCATACTGGTGAGAAATCCAAAGATGTTTGTAGACACTTTTTACGAGCTTTTGCAACTCTAGGAATCCCTGAAAAAAATAAACTGATAATGGACCTGCTTACATTTCAGCAGCCACTCAAACATTTTTTTCCACTTGGGGGATTACTCATGTTACAGGCATCCTTCATTCCCCCACAGGGCAATCGATTATTGAACGTGCCCATCAAACACTTAAACATCTCTTATTGCAACAGAAAGAGGGAATGGGGGCAGCCACCCCAGAAGAAAGACTACAAAAGACCTTGCATGTTTTTAATTTTTTTAACTGTTCCCTCATGGATAATAATCCCCCCATCATTGGGCATTTTAATGCCAACGATTCTTTTGAGAAAAAGGAGAAGCCACCTGTTAAGATTCGTGACTTAGAAGCTGGGAGAATTTTAGGTCTGTATCCATTAATAACATGGTGCAAAGGGTATGCTTGTGTCTCCACAGAAAAAGGACCTCGGTGGCTTCCAGTGAAGAATGTACGACCATTTCGAGAGGGACTGTTGAACACTGAAGATTGAGCCTTCAAACTACAAGTGAAGTCCCCAGCAAAATGTCATTCACAGAAGGGAATTTTGTATTATGCATCCTCTTTATATTGTAAAAAAAATTTCTTCTCCCCTTACCCTTTTCTTTACACAAAACTAATGTTTGGATCACCCTTGCTAACATAACAGGACAGAGCTCTCTTTGCTTTGTGGGAGAATTTCTCCCGCAGCGGGGCATGAGCTGTAAACATGAGAACTTGTGATGGGAGAAAGTCCTTGAGCTGGAAGGCACTGTGAGCAACCCACGCACACCTGCTGAGGGGTGGACCCTGATGGCCCCTGGGGCGGACACAGCTCCAGAGGGCTGACCCTGCCAGCCCCCTGGGGTGGAACCACGGGCTGTCTTGATAAGGGTAACCTATCTGCACCCTGCACGTGGCTTGGGGCCAATCGGTACTGTCCACTTGTACCAGCCCCAGGCTGGCTGGGTACACCTCCTCTGAGCACTATATAAGACACTGCACTTCCCTAATAAAATTGTACTGATGCATAGAAGCTGCTGTCTCGAGTCATCAGTGCCCCGATCTCTCCTCTCGCCAGCCTCCGGACCCCGACGTTGCTTAGCTACTGCATCCCCAGAGAACCCCTTTTCAACATGCCTGGTAGGTTTGCCTTTAGATAATTGGCCTCCTCCAGAATATTTAGGTAGTATAATCGGAGAAAATAATAAAAAATTGACTGATGCTTGTGATCTCTGGGTAAGTCAGTTACCAAAAACAGGATTTGAACCACAGGAGCTTGAACTTTTGGGATCTGTAAAAATGGATTATTGTCTGAAGTTTAATTACACATTTATAAACAGTCCTGGCTCACTGGAGAGGTTCATGAAGACTGGAAGCTGGCCAATGTGATACCCATCCACAAGAAGGGTCGTAAGGAGGAGCCAGAAAACTACAGACCTGTCAGCCTGACCTCAGTTCCAGGCAAGGTGATGGAACAGGTCATCTTGAGTGCCATCACAAAGCACTGTGCTATTTTGAAGCAGGCTAGAATGTTTTGGTGAAAAAGAACTAGATCATAGGCTGTGAAAGGAAAACAATGGTGATGTCTCCTTCCTTCAGAGTCTTGCTGAACAAGAAGGAAGTAAACATTAGATAACACTCTCGCCATTTTGTCTTCACTCTCACTCTGGCTGCTGACTGAGCTGCATCTCCCTGACCTAGCTGCATCTCCCTGACCTCACCTTCCATTCACCTTTGCTTCGTAACCTCTTGGCTGAACCTCTATTCTTCCTTAAGACTGGGGTAAGGTTGAGAGGGGCAGGGGGAAGGTGCAGGGGTGGTTGAGAGCCCCTCCTGGGGACTCAGGTTTCTGGGAGGGGAGTTGTGTTTCTGTATTAATTTTACCTTGCATATTTTTGTATATAACTGTATATACTGTAAATAACTACTTGTATATTGTGCTACTGTAAATAAATAGAGTCATTTATATTCCCAGAGCAGGCTGAGACTAGTCTGGGTACCTTCTAAAGCACGGGGGGGCAGGCTACACCCAAACCACCACAAGCACCTACAGGATGGCCAAGGGATCAGGCCCAGCCAGCACGGGTTTAGGAAGGGCAGGTCCTGCCTCACCAACCTGATCTCCTTTTATGATCAGGTTACCCTCCTGGTGAATGTGGGGAAGGCTGTGGATGTAGTCTACCTGGACTTCAGCAAAGCCTTTGACACTGTCTGCCACAAGAAGTTCCTAGCCAAGCTGGCAGCTCATGGTTTGGACAGATTCACTCTGTGCTGGGTCAGGAACTGGCTGGATGGCAGAGCTCAGAGAGTGGTGGTGAATGGTGCCACATCCAGTTGGCAGCCAGTCACTAGTGGTGTTCCCCAAGAATCAGTGCTGGGCCCAGTCCTGTTCAACATTTTTATTGATGATCTGGATGAGGGGATTGAGTCCAGCATCAGTAAGTTTGCAGATGACACCAAGCTAGGAGCAGGTGTTGATCTGTTGGAAGTTAGGAGAGCCCTGCAGAGGGACCTAGACAGGCTGGATAGGTGGGCAGAGGCCAATGGGATGAGATTTAACAAGGCCAAGTGCAGGGTTCTGCACTTTGGCCACAATAACCCCAAGCAGCGCTATAGGCTGGGGGCAGAGTGGCTGGGGAGCAGCCAGGAGGAAAGGGACCTGGAGGTACTGATAGATGGTAGGCTGAAGATGAGACAGCAGTGTGCCCAGGTGGCCAAGAGAGCCAATGGCATCCTGGCCTGCATCAGGAACAGTGTGGCCAGTAGGACAAGGGAAGTTCTTCTTCCCCTGTACTCAGCACTGGTCAGGCCACACCTTGAGTACTGTGTCCAGTTCTGGTCCCCTCAATTCAAGAGAGATGTTGAGGTGCTGGAACGTGTCCAGAGAAGGGTGACAAAGCTGGTGAAAGGCCTGGAACACAAACCCTATGAGGAGAGGCTGAGGGATCTGGGGTTGTTTAGCCTGGAGAAGAGGAGGTTCAGGGTGGACCTCATTGCTGTCTACAACTACCTGAAGGGGCATTGTAGCCAGGTGGGGGGTGGCCTCTTCTCCCAGGCAACCAGCAATAGAACAAGGGGACACAGTCTCAAGTTGTGCCAGGGTAGGTATAGGCTGGATGTTAGGAGGAAGTTCTTCACAGAGAGAGTGATTTGCCACTGGAATGGGCTGCCCAGGGAGGTGGTGGAGGCACCGTCCCTGGAGGTCTTCAAGAAAAGCCTGGATGCGGCACTCGGTGCCATGGTCTGGTTGGACATGATGATCTTGGAGGTCTCTTCCAACCTGATTGATTCTATGATTCTATGATATGATTCTATGACTGGAAACAGCTGTGTGATAGGTTGGACTGGATGGTCTTCAAGGTCTCTTCCAACCTGGTTGATTCTATGATTCTACAGGGAAAAATCAAGCACTTGGGATGTTTCACCACATCATCCCGTGTTTAGGAATGCCTCCTTGTGGTGTAATTATACGTCACTAAACACCTCTAAATCATCAAACACACCCTTACAATTACCTTCAGGAATTTTTCTTATCTGTGGAGATAGAGCATGGCCCTCCATTCCCTTGCATATAAAAGGAGGACCATGTAGTCTTGGATGACTGTCTGTCCTAACCCCTAATGATAGTACTATTCTCCAATTCCGTAAAAAGTACTCACCACATAAATTAGTATGGCGCAGTGCTCATGCCTTTACCTCTGAATGTGATGATAATCTTGATTTTTGGAGCAAAGGCCAATGTTTTACAACCTCTGTCCTTTTACCATGGGTTGCTGCTGCTAAAGCGCTTAAAACTTTAGATCAACTAGGATGCTGCCTTGCTAAACAAGGAAATGCTACCAGTGCTGCACTCTCTGGACTTTTGTTAGACAGTAATAGTATACACCATGCTACATTACAAAACAGAGCTGCTATAGATTTTTACTGCTTGCTCTAGGCCATGGCTGTGAAGATTTTAAAGGAATGTGTTGCATGAATCTCTCTGATCAATTCATGCAAGCATTCAAAAGATTAAAACAGGAATTTATAAATTAAGACAAACAGATAGGTGGGATTGGCTTGATAAGATATTTGGAGAATGGGGTTTAATGGCATGGATTATGAGCTTTGTAAAAACCTTAGTATATGCCTTAGCTGTCATTCTTCTCTTATTTCTTTTTTTGCCCTGCATATTGCAATGTATTCATAAGATGATGGAATGCTCCACTGCTAAGATTCTTTTTGTACAACAGAAAGGTACTGTACAACAGCTGCTTGATCTTGACACACTGGAACATAAGCCATGGGTTCAGAATGTATAAGTGGAAAAGTACTGAGTTAAGTAAAATAGAGGGTCGAAATGACCTTAGAGGATGTTGCAGCAGATGAAACAATGTAAAGCAGGAACCTGCGCTTTCTGTTAATCCTTGCTTATCTAGTGGCTAAGGTACGAGGTCTGTCTTGATGTCTGTACTGAGGTCTGTCTTAATGACCGATTAGGATTTGGCACGATCTTTTAGCTTGTATGTTAAGGTATATAACCAAGTGCTGAAAGTACAATAAACGGAACTTAGCTTGCATCAAGCTGCTCCCCATGTCTTCATCATGACACGTTGTCTGCTCTTTTTGGGAGATTTTTCACTGGAAACTGGGGCATCAATCTTCTGAGAAGGATTTCCTTGCAATTCACAGACGCGCACAGCTAGGATTGCAGTGGACTTTTGTTTCCACTTTCTCATATCCTCCCCATGGTCATATAAGTAAAACAGGAGGATGCACCATAGTGTGTGCTTCTGTCACCGGTTGAGTTGAATCTGCAAATAGGCTAAGGTAATTGTGCATCTTATCATCTTATTAAACTCTCTTTATCTCAACCCAGAGTTTTTCTTGTGTTACTTTCCCTCCTGTCTGACTGTAGAGAGGGGGGCTTGTGAGAGCAGGCTGTGTTAACCCAGTACAGTCCATATTTAGTTCCCAACGTGGGGCTCAAAAGTCTCTCCCAAGAATACCAGTGAGAGATCTGCCCTGATGCTGGATATGAGTGATGTTATGAAGGGGAAATTAAATAATGTGAGATTATATTTTTCCAAAATTAATATTGTTTATTAATTTTGATATTCAGACCTCTCACAACCCCCACCACAAATTACTTGCACGGGCATGGAAACATTTTACAGATAATAACTAGATCTAGTAAAAACCAGCAAAATTTATAAATATTAATTGAACTGGAAGAGAAGATTCCTGTGGTCAAATGCCACTTGCTTGCCCACTAGATGGACTCAAGGAGATTTTTCTGCTTATGGCAGAAGGCAATGGAGAATTACAAAGAGGCTTTTAAGTATTTACTCACTAAATTATTATTACCCAACTCACGGGGGCTAGCCACAGTCCCAGACAGCACCCAGACACTTTCAGGGAACTCTGTCTTGTCGGCCACTGAGACTTGATTCTTCCCAGGCTTCTGGGGAAAGGAGGCAGACAATCTCTAACCTTGTCTCCTGGCTCCTCTGGTTGATCTGTGTATCTGCAGGACTTCTTGTCTTGGCAGGAGACTTTCAGGTGCAGGCAGGATGTCTTGCAATGTGCAGTCTCAGCACGATGTCACGCTGGCCATGCAGGTTGATCGCATTGAGGCATTTAGAGTTTGTTCCTGGTAAACTCATGACAGTGGAGTTTCCAGGCAAACAGTAAGGCAGTAAGCAATGGCAGCAGGCAACAGCAGGCACAAACGTAATGGCAGAGCACAGCAGAGCACACTGCATTTACCTGTCTATCTCTTTTATCAATGTGGGCTGAAATCAGTTGCCCTTTGGTCACAGAATAGCCAATCAGAATGGCAGTTAGTCAAGCCCGACCATATTAGGCAAAGCCATAGGATTGCTTTACCCAAATTTGGGAAAAGCATATGCCTTGCACAAGGCAGGCACAAGCTAAGTGTGTGTACCTTGCTTACTACAGGACCAAGACAAGTCTGGGCAGACCATAGTCCTTAGACTTAGTAGCTCCAGGTTCTTTTGTCTTCCTTCCCATGGTTGCTTCTCCCATGGAACAGAAAAACATGCCTGGACAAGCCAGGACATGTATAAGCCTATTTGGGCCTATCACGACAAGAGGCAAGGTGTGTGGGAGAGTATGAGCAAATGCATACCTAGGCCAGTGGTCAGCTCTGGTGATTTGGAATTTCACCCTGAGCAAGTGCAAAATCCTGACAATCTGGTGAAATGTTTGGAAAAAGTCTGTATGTTCCCAAGAGACAGAAATCATTGTGATGTGCTGCATACTGGCCTATGACTATCAAGTTGTTTCTGATCAGTGTTCAGAGTGCTCAGGGGCAAGAGAAGGTCTCTGGGCCTAAAGACATACCAACAGGAATGTCAGCTGCACCAGAGAGCTAGCCTGTGCCAATATCAGTTACCCCTGTAGGGGAAAAGAAACATACAAGGAAAGCAGCTCTTCTGGCCTTGGAAAATGGCCATGGTGTGCAAGTTAGAAGCAAGCTGGTATGTTTTGGTAAAAGAACTAGATAACGGGCAGTGAAATGAAAAACAATTGTGTCTCCTTCTCTCACAGTTACGCTGAGAACTCTGGGAAGAAGAAGTAAACATTCTCCATTTTGTCTTCTTCTTCTGCCTTTGCCTTCAGACCTAGTCACATCTCATTAACCTTGCTCCTACTAACCTTGCTCCCTAACCTCTTGGCCGCACCTCTCTTCTTCCTGAGAACTGGGGTAAGGTTGAGAGGGCCAGGGGAGATGTTGGGGTGGTTTGAAAGCCCCTCCTGGGGACCTTGGTTTCTGGGAGGGGAATTGTGCTTTTGTATTTTTTATCCTTTGTGTAGTTCTGTATATAATTGTATATAACTGTATATATTGTAAATAGCTGCTTGTAAATTCTGCTAGCTGTAAATAAATTGCTTCATCTATATTCCCAGGGTCCGTCTGACTTAGCTGGGGCAAATACAAAGTGTGGGGGGGCGGGTAAGAGCCCAAACCATCACATTTATTAATTGGCTTTCCCAACGTGGGGCTAGAGATATTTGAGTGATTGGAAATTAGCTCTGGGAATTAAGATTAAGCTAATCAAGCAGCTATTGTACTTAATGGGGATTGTTGTGTGGCCTGTTTTCTGGTTTTTTGTGTACAATTGGATCAAAGATCAAATTGGTTATTTCTTGCTTCATGTAGTTTTTAAGAAGGCTAAAGCTAAGCTTTCAAGCATGTTCTGGAGCTGGGGTGATTTTATTCTTGGTTATGCTGGTTTTAGTGTCACTGAGAATATTACTAGTGATATTACAAGAGCTTTTGTCAATAATGTTACAATCAATCGAGAGTCTGCCTTATCTACTGCTCTCATGAGGGTCATCCAGCCCCAAACTGAAATGCCAAATCCCTGCAAGTATTTCTACTCGAAACAGAGCATGGCAGGGTTGCTGGGCATTTTACTGGCTCTTGTAGTTTTAAATTTCATATTAATTTTGGCATTATGCGTGAAAAATACAAAACCAGCTTCTGTAAGAACTAGGAAAAATTCTGTGTCTCAGAAGCAGTCTCTTTCACAACAAAACAAGGGAACACAGTTATCTGTTTCCCCCTTGCCAGCCTCTGCCCCTCCTTCTCCAAGTGCTGGGAACATGGCCAATGTTCCCACCAATAACATAAACAATGATAAGGATAACAAAAACAATCCACAGAGTTTGGCAGGAGCCCTAGGAGGACAGACAGGTACCCAAAATCAGAATGTTCCTAGCAACAATAACACGTCAGGGTTGGCAGGCATCCCAGGAGGACAGGCAAATAATCCCACTAATGCTAATAATACTACTAATGTTGGTAACGCTAGCCCAGTCAGTCCAAATCCTAATGACACCAGCTCAGCCAATTCGAACCCCCAGCCAGCAGGCCAGAACCAAAACCCTCCTGTTAAAAGTAAGGCAGATTTGAACTCACAAGCTCCAGGTCAGACCCCTAATGATTCAAATGCTCCAGGTCAGACCCCTAATGATTCAAATCCTCCAAGTCAGACCCCCAATAATAGAAATCCTCCAGCAGATATGTCCAAGTCTGTTGCTGTTCAGGCCTTTCTGGCACCTGCTAAGGCAAAAGCTAAGACAAAGACTGGTTCGCAGGAGGATGTAAGAGAGGGGACCTCTGGTGATCAGCAGCAAGGAGAAGAGAAGGAGGAGATAGTTAGTCTGTGAGACCTTGCAGATGTGCTGAGATATCAATACTCAAGTGAGAGGAGCGCTGTGAGGTTAGCTGCCAAGAGAGAGGATGGTTCCAATGAGTTTAGGAGTGCTATGAGGAAGATTGTGTTAGGCCAGGCACCACCAGATCAACAGGTGGAAGAGAAGGTGGAAGATGACATCCAGGGCTCCAAGGATCCACTCAGAGAAGTGAGGGAAGTTAGGAAGGAATACACAAGGGAATCAGGTGAGCCAATCTTAAGCTGGCTAGTGAGATGCCGAGGCATTGGTGCTAATGCCCTGCAGGTAGGAGACATGTCTGCCAAGCAGCTGGGACCACTCACCAAGGAGAGTGGAGTGGACAAACACCTAGCAAGTCCTCTTGGTAGGGTTAGCTTGTGGACACGCCTTCTGTTGGCTGTGGCTATGAGATATCCTTCCCGAGATGATTTGCCATGGGCTGCCAAGAAGTGGAACACCATTGAGCAGGGAATTAAGTTTCTGAAGGAGTTTGCTGTGAAGGAAGTGCTTTATGGAGATCATGGCACTCATGAGCCTGATGATATTCCTTTGGGAACAGGTCTCATGAAGAAGCTGATTAAGCTTGCTCCTTCATCCTATGCTAACATCTTGGCCAGTAAATTCCTAGCAAGGAGTGATAATGGAAGATCTTTCACTGTTGGTGAATTCACTGACCAGCTCAGGCAGATAGAGGATAGCTTGTCACATTCTGGCCTAATCTCTGCCATACAAACTATGACCACAGAGATTAAAGATACCATGAAAGAACTGAAGGAGGACCTTAAAACCTCAATTTCCAATCTGGTAAAGGATACCATTCCTGCATCATCTGAATGGGTGCATGTTTCTGCCGTCAGGAACAGATGCCCACCTCCTACAAGGCAATTCCAGCCCAGGAGGAGACAAATTCCACCTAGACATCAGCAATCACGTGCATCACTGTGGATACTTCTGCGTGACACATACAGTGAGAAGATGAACAAGTGGGATGGTAAACCTACTTCAGCTCTTTCAAAGAGGGTCAGGGATCTGCAGAGTGGCAGAAACAGAGGCAATAATGCCAGAAAAGTAGCTGTCACTTCTTCAGCTCCCGAGAGCAGCTGCAATTGTTCCAACAGTTGCAATTTCTCTCACAACAACACCAATCACTGTGTACACCCTACATACCGTGTTCAGCATTAGGGGTGCCCTGCCTCCAGCCGGGAGAAGGAAAGGGATAGTGGAGAGAACCGAATCTATTGGAATGTATTCATTAGGTGGCCTGGCAGTTCAAGAGTTCGGAAATACAGGACTTTAGTTGACACAGGTGCTCAGTGTACTTTATTGCCATCTAATTGCAAAGGGACAGAGTCCATTTCCATCTTTAGAATCACTGGTGGATCTCAAGAGTTAACTAAGTTGCAGGCTGAGACCAGTTTAACTGGTAAAGAGTGGAAGAAACATACTATTGTAACTGGTCCTGATGCGCCTTGCATTTTGAGAATTGACTTTTTGAGACAAGGTTGTTTCAAAGATCCTAAGGGTCGTAAATGGGCTTTTGGAATAGCATCTGTAGAGATTGAGGATGATAAATTGAAATTGTCTATTAGACCCGAACTTTCTGATAAATCTGCAGTTGTGGGACAGCATGACATAGAGGATCTGGAAGTGCCAATTGCAACTCAAACTGTTCCCCATAGGAAGTACAGAACAAACCGTGACTCTTTGTTGCCCATTCATCAGCTGATTCATCAACTGGAGAGTCAGGCTGTCATCGAGAAAGCTCATTTACCTTTCAACAGTCCCATCTGGCCTGTGCGTAAACCTACGGGCGACTGGAGACTCACAGTTAACTTTCGTGCCCTCAAGGAGGTGATGCCACCCATGAGTGCAGCTGTGCCAGACATGCTGGAACTCCAGTATGAGCTGGAATCGAAGGAGGCTAAATGGTATGCAACCATAGACTTTGCTAATGCTTTCTTCTCTATTCCCATAGCAAAGGAGTGCAGGCCTCAGTTTGCATTCACCTGGAGAGGAATCCAGTACCAGTTCAACCGTTTGCCTCAGGGGTGGAAACACAGCTCAACCATCTGTCATTCAATCATCCACAATGCACTGGAGAAAGGTAAAGCTCCAGAGCACATCCAGTACATCGACGACATCATTGTGTGGGGCCAAACTGCTGAGGAAGACTTCGAGAAAGGTAACAAAAACATTGACATTCTGTTGCAAGCAGGTTTCGCCATTAAGAGTAACAAGGTCAAAGGACCTGCCAAAGAAATACAGTTTCTGGGAGTGCGGTGGCAGGATGGTCGCTGTTACATTCCTCAGGATGTGATTAACAAAGTCTCTACCATGGCAGTTCCCACCAGTACGAAGGACACACTTTCTTTCCTTGGTGTGGTGGGATTTTGGAGACTACATATTCCTGGTTTCAGTCAGATTGTCAAACCTCTGCATGATGTACTCGTAAGAGAAACGATTTTGAGTGGGGACTTGCACAACAAGCAGCCTTTGATCAAATTAAGCGAGAAATAGTCCATGCAGTGGGCTTGGGTCCTGTGAGATCTGGTCCGGACATTAAAAACATTCTGTACACGGCTGCCAGTGAAAATGGTCCAACTTGGAGTCTTTGGCAGATTGCTCCAAATGAAACACGTGGTCGTCCACTTGGTTTCTGGGGACGTTGCTACAGAGGTTCAGAGACAAATTACACTGCAACTAAGAAAGAGATTCTAGCAGCCTATGAGGGAGTGAAAGCAGCTTCTGAAGTGATTGGAACTGAGTCACAACTGCTTTTAGCTCCTAGACTGCCAGTTCTTAACTGGATGTTCAAGGGCAAAGGTTCATCACCACATCATGCCACAGATGCAACCTGGTCTAAATGGATGGCTTTGATAACCCAATGAGCACAAATGGGTAATCTTGATCGACCTGGTCTGGTGGTGGTGATCACCAGCTGGCCAGAAGGCACAGACTGTTCCAAACCTCCAGAGGAGAAAATAACTCGTGCTGAGGAAGCTCCTCCCTGTGGTGATCTCTCTGATCAGGAAAAGAACTATGCTTTGTTCTCAGATGGTTCCTGTCGTCTTGTTGGGAACAAGCGAAGATGGAACTCAGCAGTCTGGAGTCCTACCAGGAGAGTTACCGAAACAAAAGATGGAGAAGGAGAATCCAGTCAGTTCGCTGAGGTAAAAGCTGTTCAACTTGCTCTTGATGTGGCTGAACGTGAGAATTGGCCTATCCTTTACCTCTACACCGACTCGTGGATGGTAGCCAATGCTCTATGGGGTTGGCTGAAGGACTGGAAGAAGAATGGTTGGCAGAGGAAAGGAAAGCCTATTTGGTGTGCTGATCTATGGCAGGACATTGATGCACGTCTGGAGAAAATTCCAGTGAAGGTGCGGCATGTAGATGCACACATGCCTAAGAGCAGAGCTACTGAGGAGCATCAACATAACCAGAAGGCAGACCAAGCTGCTAAGATTGCTCAAGTCGATACCAACTCTGAACTTGACATTGACCTTGATTGGAAACACCGAGGTGAGCTGTTCTTAGCTCGGTGGGCCCATGATTTGTCTGGACATCAAGGCAGAGATGGAACATACCGATGGGCTCGCGATAGGTCAATTGACTTGTCCACGGACGCTATCACCCAAGTCATCTATGACTGCGACATTTGTGCTGCTATTAAGCAGGCTAAGCGAATCAAGCCCTTATGGTATGGTGAGAGATGGTCAAAGTACAAGTATGGTGAAGCCTGGCAGATTGACTACATCACTTTACCTCGATCTCGTTCTGGCAAGCAGTATGTGCTAACGATGGTAGAAGCCAGCACTGGATGGTTGGAAACCTATCCAGTTCCACATGCTACAGCACGTAACACCATTCTTGGCTTGGAGAGACAAATCATGTGGAGACATGGAACTCCAGAAAGAATCGAGTCAGACAATGGTACTCATTGCAAGAACAATCTTGTGAAAAACTGGGCCAAAGAGCATGGTATTGAATGGATCTATCACATACCCTACTATGCACCAGCTTCAGGGAAGATTGAGCGCTACAATGGTTTGCTGAAAACCACCTTAAAGGCTATGGGGGGTGGAACTCTGAAAAACTGGGACAAACATTTAGCACAAGCTACCTGGTTGGTAAATAGTAGAGGTTCAGTAAACAGAGCAGGACCTGCACAATCAGATTTGGTCCAAACAGTAGACGGTGATAAATTTCCTGTTGTACGTGAAAAGAATGTGTTAGGGAAAACTGTTTGGGTATTTTCTCCTTCGGGCGAAGGGAAACCTGTCCGAGGGGTGGTTTCTGCTGAAGGTCCTGGTCATACCTATTGGGTAATGCAGGAGAATGGTGAAATCCAGTGTATTCCACTGAGAAATTTAACCTTAGCTGAGAGAGTTTAAATTCAAGCTGTTAGGAGTTTTCTGTTCTAGGTAACATCGGTGCCCAACACTGAGAGAATCTACGATAGAATCTACAGTACGTGAGCACGAACCCAACATCACCTGGGAGTCCCTGTTCTGAGCTTTTGAATCACCTACATCTGATTGAAGTGTGAACTGAACTTGTATATATTGTCTTAGTGTAAATATTGGTTTAGATTAGATTGGATAATTCTCAGCGATACTCTGAGCGAAGTAGACAGGGGGTGGATTGTGCTAGTTAGAAGCAAGCTGGCATGTTTTGGTAAAAGAACTAGATAACAGGCAGTGAAATGAAAAACAATTATGTCTCCTTCTCTCACAGTTACGCTGAGAAATCTGGGAAGAAGAAGTAAACATTCTCCATTTTGTCTTCTTCTTCTGCCTTTGCCTTCAGACCTAGTCACATCTCATTAACCTTGCTCCTACTAACCTTGCTCCCTAACCTCTTGTCTGCACCTCTCTTCTTCCTGAGAACTGGGGTAAGGTTGAGAGGGCCGGGGGAGGTGTTGGGGTGGTTTGAAAGCCCCTCCTGGGGACCTTGGTTTCTGGGAGGGGAGTTGTGCTTTTGTATTTTTTATCCTTTGTATATTTCTGTATATAATTGTATATAACTGTATATATATTGTAAATAGCTGCTTGTAAATTCTGCTAGCTGTAAATAAATTGCTTCATCTATATTCCCAGGGTCCATCTGAGTTAGCTGGGGCAAATTCAAAAGTGTGGGGGGGCGGGTAAGAGCCCAAACCATCACATCTGGAAATTGAACGAAGCTTATATTTACAGCTTAGCACAATATACAAGCAGATATTTGCAATATATACAGTTATATACAGAAATATACAAGTTAAAAGGTAATGTGGAAACACAACACCCCTCCCAGAAACCTGAGTCCCCAGGAGGGGCTCCCAACCACCCTTCCACCTTCTCCTACCCCTCTACCTTACCCCAGACGTTGCCTTGTGCCCCAAGGAAAAATGG